>NC_041380.1:531391372-531414645 GCF_002162155.2 Triticum dicoccoides | reverse complement strand
TCCAGTACTCGCCTAAGTTCTCCCACCTAGAGACTTAGCTGCAGTCAGGCACTCGCCTAAGTTTGGAAAATCCTACCGAGTGGAGAGCAACCCTCCCACTCGGGGGCGTAGCTGCAGTCCAGTACTCTCCTAAGTTCTCCCACCTAGAGACTTAGCTGCAGTCAGGCACTCGCCTAAGTTTGAAAAATCCTACCGAGTGGAGAGCAACCCTCCCACTCGGGGGCTTAGCTGCAGTCCAGTACTCACCTAAGTTCTCCCACCTAGAGACTTAGCTGCAGTCAGGCACTCGCCTAAGTTTGAAAAATCCTACCGAGTGGAGAGCAACCCTCCCACTCGGGGGCTTAGCTGCAGTCCAGTACTCACCTAAGTTCTCCCAAACACATCTCAATCCTCAAGGACGACGAGGGGCAGGTCGACTGCCACCTTCTCCTGGAAAGCTTCGCCACAAATACAATGTGCGCTCCATCCCACTCTGAAGTAACAGGGTGTGGGTCGACCGCCGCCCGCCCCTGGGGAGCTTCGCCACAAATACAAGGCATGGGTCGACTACTTCCCCCTCCTTCGGAGTTGTGCTGCGAATACAGAAAGTTGTCTCGAATAAAGGTTGGGTTCACTCAGCAGGAGATTCATAAAGATATTTAACGGTAAACCAAGTTCAGATAAAATCCTAAAGGTTCTGGATCACGGATCGAGGTACTCGGGCATGCGACCCGAAAATTTTTAACGGTTACAAAAACCACTCGGCATTCCGAGGCAAATTTAAGGTGGGACATAAGAGTTTGTTCACTCCACGGGAGGAGGGCTGGCAGGCTCGACGAACTCATCCAGGTCTACGCCGTCGGCTATCTGAGTGGCTGCAGCGATGAAAGTCTCCATAAAGGTTCGGAAGTCATGCTTCTGGGTGTTGGCGACCTTGATTGCTGCTAGCTTGTCTTGTCGCACCTCCTTGCAGTGGACACGAACCAAGGACAGAGCCCCATCAGCGCCGCACCGAGCAGAAGACTTCTTCCACTCCTGCACTCGGTCAGGGATTCCGTTAAGACGAGTCATCAGAGACTCGAGATCGTTTTGGAGCGTAGCCTCTGGCCAAAGTGCCGGGTCGATCCGTGACATGGCGACCTTCAGTCGAGCCAAGTAGTCCACAGCACCGTCAATGCGAGATTCCAGTCGGAGCAAATTCATGGCAGCTTCATCTTTCACGGGAGAGTTGATTGGATCCAAACCTGGTTCGATCCGCCCAGTCTCCTCTTCAAAGTTCTGGCAAAACTCTGCATTCACGATCCAAGGATAAGTCAATTTTCATACATTGAGTCGACACAAAAAAAATCAGACGGAACTAAATGTGCACCTTCAAGCTTGATATACAACTTCTTGGCAAGGCTCCTCAGCTAGCTCTCCAGATCGTCCCTCCTACGAGCAATGCCTTCCATCTTTTCGGTCAGGTTGAGGTTCTCCTTCTTCCAACGTGTGCACTCCCTGTTGGCTTCATTCAGAGCAGTCTTCAGCCTGGTATTCTCTTCTTCCAACTGGCCGACTAAAGCCAGCTTCTGTTCGGCCAGAGCGGTCCTGTCGTCAGCCTCCTTCTGGGCAGCAGACAAATCCTGATCCTTTTTCGCCAAAGCCTCTCTCAATTTTTCTGCAAAGAAATGATGATTGATTCAGAAATAGCAGAAGGGGGCTCGGGCCTAAAACTGACCAGTCGACAGACTTGTCTTACCGGCGGCGCCGTCTCTGACCGTCTGCAGTTCTGTCCTGGCCAGCTCCAAGTCAAGTTTTAGTTGAATCTGCTGACTTTCCAAATCAGCGAAGCGAGCTCCAAGATCACAAGATTTCTGAAATCAAAGGGGAGAAATTATTCCACAGCAAAAAAGACAAATACTAAGACAATAGTCAACTGCCCGCAGTCCACCATAGTCTCGGGGACTACACCCAGTGGGTGCACTTTGCGTGCCCCCACCGGTTCTGATCCCACTCGACCGGCCCGCCGGAGTCGAGTAGTAAAAAAAAGAGAGAGACAAAGTAGAACTCAGACCACAGTCGACTGCCAGCAGTCGACCGCGGTCTCGGGGACTACACCCAGTGGGTGCACTTTGCGTGCCCCCACCGGTTCTGATTCCACTCGACCGGATCGAGCGGAAGAAACAAACTACCAGTTCGGTTTTACTCGACAAAATACAAAGACTACGGTTGACTGCCAGCAGTCCGCCGTAGCCTCGGGGACTACACCCAGTGGGTGCACTCAGTGTGCCCCCACTAGTCCAAAAAATTCAATCGACACACCCAGTGGGTGTACAGATGAAAAGATTTTTGGAAAGAATCTTCAGATAGCATATCCTAATAGAACAAGCGGCGACCAACTAACCTGAACATTGCTTTGGAGAGCCGAGCTGGCATCATAGGCGGCTTGGCTGGTGTCCCGCACCGTCTTCATCTTCTCCATCATAATGCCCGCCTGGCGTATGGCTTCCCTAGCAGCATTCACCTCGTCCTCCGGGACATGATGAGTTGCAAAAAGTGAAGGCGGGTCGACAGGGGCCTGAGCAGTCGAAGAAGAAGGCAAGGCGCTCGACAGGGGCTCCGCGAAGGTAACAGAACCCCGATTGACGTCACTAGTGTCCTGAACGACTGGTTCCGCCCTCGGCGTCGACTGCAGCGCCCCACTTACAGGAGCTCGCCTACTCTTCCTCGTCAAAGACCTCTCGGGCTCTTCATCATCATCAAGGAGGTCAATAATGTTGGGAGCTGTACAAAGTTCAAATTGCCAAAATCACGCCACCCAATGATGCACGATGCAGTTGAATCGACCAAAGAAAGATAGTATGGCAGAAATCATACCCGGACTAGAAGTGACCGCATCCTCCATCACCTCATCATCATCCCTGTAAGCTGAGGTCCCGGAAGTGGCAGCGCTAACAATTCCAAAGCTCGTCCAGTTAAAACAAGAAAAATAAACAGCGCGGAGCGTCGAGTGAATACAAGGAGAAACACTCACGCGGAGGCGACAGGGATATCAATCTTGATCTTCGGTAGCGCCTTCCGAGTCTTTGGTTCTGCAACTTTGGGGTGCTTTGGCGCCTTCTCAGTCGTGGTTGGTGAAGAGATCCGAGGACGCTTCAAAGACTGACCAGCCTGAGCAGTCGCCTTGGCACGGGCACTCGGCCGATCTTGGTCAAGCTTGGATCGCCTCTCTATGCGAGGAGGCGGCTCGACTTCTTCCTCATCACTCGAGTCGTCGCTTCCTCCATCCCCTTCACCATCGGAAGTCCACTCGCCACTTCCGCCACCACTCGCCTCGCCTTCCTGAGCTTGCTCTTGCTCCCCGTTGGGCATCGAATACATTTCAATAATGGCCTAAAAGAAAGCAGGGAGAACAAAGTCAGTCGACGCAATACAGACAGCTGCGCGAGAGAATTCAGATTACAAGCAAAAATCAGAATCAGACCTTCTCTGGTGCATGAGACTGGTCGAATGGAGGGACTCTCCTAGCTCCCCTAGGGTTGTCCTTGTTCCCGGTAATGCTCGATAGCCACTTCTCCAGCGTGTCGTCATCGACCTCCTCCGGGTGGATCCGAGTGGAGTCTTCTAGACCCGAATACATCCACATCGGGTGGTCTCGGGCTTGGAGAGGCTGGATGCGCCGCTGAAGGAAGACCTCCAAGAGATCCATACCAGTGACCCCATCACGAATGAGCTAGACCACTCGGTTGACCAACACCTTCACGTGCGCCTTCTCCTCCGGGAGCACCTTCAAAGGGGAGGGTTTTTCCACCCGGTCCATGGTAAAGGGAGGGAGGCCGGTCGATTGCCCTGGCGTCGACTGGTCTTTGTAGTAGAACCAGGTCGACTGCCATCCGCGAACTAAATCGGGAAGAATCATGGCCGGAAAGGAGCTTTTTCCCCTCGTCTGGATGCCAAGACCCCCACACATCTGGATCACTTGGGTCCTCTCGTCACTCAGATTAGCCTTTTTCACTGTCTGGGAGCGACAAGTGAAGATATGCTTGAAAAGAGCCCAGTGAGGTCGACAACCCAAGAAGTTCTCACACAAGGAAATGAACGCGGCAAGATAAACGATTGAGTTGGGGGTAAAATGGTGGAGTTGAGCCCCAAAGAAGTTCAGAAACCCTCGGAAGAAAGGATGAGGGGGCAAGGAAAACCCACGGTCGACGTGGGTGGCAAGAAGAATGCGCTCACCCTCCCTGGGTTGCGGCTCGGATTCCTTCCCCAGAAGTCACGCTGAGTCGTAGGGGATCAGCCCTCCCTCGGCCAGGTCGTCGAGGTCCTCTTGGGAGATCCTCGAGTGGATCCAGTCGCCCTGGATCCAACCCCTCGGCAGGCCAGTCCGCGAAGAAGATCTGCCCCGGCTCGTCGCCTTCCCCTTCGATTTCGCCGTCGCCTTCTTCGCCCGCTCCAGAGCCGCTGTCCTCTCCTTCACCATTGTCGCCGATGAGACGCGTGCGGTGCGGTGGCGCTGGGGCGAGAGCGAGCGCAGCAGAGAGGCATGAGGAGGAGAAGAAGTAATGGGGCGCACTGTTCGGGGGACTCCGGTCCAACGCCTTATATGAGGCCGCTTCCGAGTGGCTGACTGGTAGGCCCAAACGGCTCCGTCAAATCCCGTAACGACCGCGCGAGCGATACATGGCGAAAAAGGTGGCGCAGGGATCGAGGCGATTCCGCTCTATCCCATCCGATTACTGTAGCCTCCCCTGTCCCGCGCGCTTCCCAAAATTCGGATCCCACTAAATCCGCGGGCAGCAAACAAACTTGTCAGACTAAAAGATCTCCTCCGCACCGTCACTCGGAGCCTTACAGGTAAAGAAACTCACTCGACGAAGAACTAAGGATGGATCAAGGCGACTAAAAAGGAAGTTGCTGTCATCACTCGGGTCCGTTGATCCGAAGCAAGGCATGCTCACGGCATGAAAAATGAGTCGGAGAGGTCCTCAACTCCTTTCCCACTCAAACCTCGATCCATTCGGGGGCTAATGACGAAGCTATGAACCTAGGGTAGGGTCATGGACCTGCCCTAACTGCCCTACCCAAGGACATCTCTAGAAGAAATCACCTTTCAATTGACTTGAAGGTGTCCCACTCGACAGACTCGAAGACACTCGACCAAGAAGCATCACTCGACCAAGACCCAACCACTCGACGGCCAGGAGACCTAAAGGCGCCCCGCACTCTAACGGTCGGTCATTAAGTAGCTTTTATGATCATCATAGCACTTTATTACTAGCGTTACCAGAAACTCCCTGCCTTAATGCACATTGAACCCTTCGTAACGTGGGCTGGCCGGGGTCCTGGCGCACTCTATATAAGCCACCCCCCTCCTCCGAGACAAGGGTTCGCACCTCTGTAACTCATACACACATAATCCAGTCGACCGCCTCTGGGCTCCGAGACGTAGGGCTTTTACTTCCTCCGAGAAGGGCCCGAACTCGTATACCTTGCGTCCTTACAACCTCCCCATAGCTAAGACCTCACCTCTCCATACTTACCCCCATACATTACTGTCAGAGTTAGAACCACGACACGGCCAAGAAAATTTAAATTTTCAGCACAAGAATGTAGCATTTCTTGCAACAATTTAGTTTCTAAGTACTTATGCCTCTTGCAATATCTATCTTCCCTATTTGGTGTGTACTTACAAACCCAATGCACTCCACAAAAATTGACATGTTTATAGGAGACATTTTCATCATCACTAGTGCAATCATCATTAGTACCATGGATATTCAAGGGATTCATACTAACAACATTGCAATCGTGCTCATCATTCAAATATTTACTGCCAAACATTCTAATGCATTCTTCTTCTAACACTTTGGCACAATTTTCCTTTCCATCATACTCACGAAAGATATTGAAAAGGTGAAGCGTATGAGACAAACTCAATTCCATTTTTTATAGTTTTCTTTTATAAACTAAACTAGTGCTAAAACAAGACACAAAAAGATTCGATTGCAAGATCTAAAGATATACCTTCAAGCGCTAACCTCCCCGGCGACGGCGCTAGAAAAGAGCTTGATGTTTACTGTACAACCTTGTTCTTGTAGACTTTGTTGGGCTTCCAAGTGCAGAGGTTTGTAGGACAGTAGCAAATTTCCCTCAAGTTGATGACCTAAGGTTTATCAATCTGTAGGAGGCGTAGGATGAAGATGGTCTCTCTCAAGCAACCCTTCAACCAAATAACAAAGAGTCTCTTGTGCCCCCAATACACCCAATACAATGGTAAATTGTATAGGTGCAGTAGTTCGGCGAAGAGATGGTGATACAAGTGGTATATGGATAGTAGATAAAGGTTTTTGTAATCTGAAAATATAAAAACAGCAAGGTAACTAATGGTAAAAGTGAGCACAAACAGTATTGCAATGCTAGGAAACAAGGCCTAGGGTTCATACTTTCACTAGTGCAAGTTTTCTCAACAATAATAACATAATTGGATCATATAACTATCCCTCAACATGCAACAAAGAGTCACTCCAAAGTCACTAATAGCGGAGAACAAACGAAGAGATTATGGTAGGATACGAAACCACCTCAAAGTTATTCTTTCCAATCAATCCGTTGGGTTATTCCTATAAGTGTCACAAACAGCCCTAGAGTTCGTACTAGAATAACACCTTAAGACACAAATCAACCAAAACCCTAATATCATCTAGATACTCCAATGTCACCTCAAGTATCTGTGGGTATGACCATACGATATGCATCACACAATCTCAAATTCATCTATTCAACCAACACATAGAACCTCAAAGAGTGCCCCAAAGTTTCTACCGGAGAATCAAGACAAAAACGTGTGCCAACCCCTATGCATAAGTTCATGGGCAGAACCCGCAAGTTGGTCACCAAAACATACATCAAGTGAATCACGTGATATCCCATTGTCACCACAGATACGCACAGCAAGACATACATCAAGTGTTCTCAAATCATTAAAGACTCAATCCGATAAGATTACTTCAAGGGGAAAACTCAATCCATTACAAGAGAGTAGAGGGGGAGGAGAAACATAAGATCCAACTATAATAGCAAAGCTCGCGATACATCAAGATCGTGCCAAATCAAGAACACGAGAGAGAGAGATCAAACACATAGCTACTGGTACATACCCTCCGCCCCGAGGGAGAACTACTCCCTCCTCGTCATGGAGAGCACCGGTGAGGGAGTCCTGGATTACGGGGTGTTCGGATAGCCGGACTATACCTTCAGCCGGACTCCTAGACTATGAAGATACAAGATTGAAGACTCCGTCCCGCGTCCGGAAGGGACTTTCCTTGGCGTGGAAGGCAAGCTTGGCGATACGGATATGAAGATCTCCTACCATTGTAACCGACTCTATGTAACCCTAACCCTATCCGGTGTCTATATAAACCGGAGGGTTTTAGTCCGTAGGACGACATACACATCAACAATCATACCATAGGCTAGCTTCTAGGGTTTAGCCTCCTCGATCTCGTGGTAGATCTACTCTTGTACTACCCATATCATCAATATTAATCAAGAAGGACGTAGGGTTTTACCTCCATCAAGAGGGCCTGAACCTGGGTAAAACTTCGTGTCCCTTGTCTCCTGTTACCATCCGGCCTAGACGCACAGTTTGGGACCCCCTACCCGAGATCCGCCGGTTTTGACACCGACATTGGTGCTTTCATTGAGAGTTCCTCTGTGTCGTCGCCATCAGGAAGGATGCCTCGCCCCGTCTTTAAAGACGGCACCGTTGCTAAGGGAGCTTTGGCTGTCGACCAAACCCTCCTGTTGCGTGGCTTTCTTATGACTGCCTATTCGGCTTCTGTGCCGATGATGACCTCTCGAGCCATCGAAAACAATCTTCATGTCAACTCAGAACTCGCCGAGCAGTTAGATCCAATAGAGCTTTCCTCCATAAACGAGCTCTTGGATCGCTTCGCCGCCCTGGGAGTCGCTACGGATTACGACCAGAATGGGCCTAAAACCGATCTGAGAGAGATTAACTCTCCCCAAGTCACCCATCATGTTGTCGTGGTAGAGGGACAGTGTGGGGACCCTTCATCTATCTTAAGGACTCGCTACGTCTGGATCCCCGATCCCTCCAAGCCGGATACCCGCGAAGGGGAGGATATCACTCAAGACCTGAACTTAGAGTCAGGCGACGGGCTGGATTCATTAGACAACATCCAGGAATCCAAATTGTTGAGTTCAGAAATTCCTCGGCCTTTGAGCCTTGGATGGGGTGAGGCTTCGGATTTAATTCCACCCACCCACCCCAACATAAGCGATCTATCCAAAATTAGGCAAGAACCCGATGAAACAGTACATCATTACTGGGCCAGATTCCTCCTGGTTAAGAACAGGCTAAGGGACTGCCGCGAGGAAGACGCCATCTCAATCTTCTGCAATAATTGCACGGACATGGGAATACTCAACGCCATAAGTCACCGTGATATTACATGCTTCGCTGACTTGGCGTCCATTGTACAAAAGTACTGTGCGATGGAAAGCGCCTGGAAAACCAAAATAAAATTTTGGGACAATCCGGCCCTGAATACAAACCCAATCCAAAATAAAAGGGTGCATCATCACCAGTCACCCGGGTCAAGCACTAAAAAGCAAAAACCCTCTACAGGGCATGGAACCGTACTGGAAGGGTGGCTTAATGGACCCTGTAAAATTCACAGTACAGAGGACGCCACACCAACTCACAGCCTCAGAGCATGTTGGATACTCCGGCAGGTGGCCAAAATTGGCAAAAATCTCCTAATTCCGGAGGCCACAAAAAGCCACCCCAGAGACACAAATACGGTATTAACAGTCTTCGAGACTTTCGCATCAAATAGTATGTGAAAAAGGACACTCCGCAGCCTTGCCGAAGTCTACCAGGTAGCAACAATAAACCCATGGAGCGACACGGCTATTACTTTTAACGCCAGTGATGAACCTAAATTCCGAACAGCCCGAGCACCAGCCGCATTGGTCCTCAGTCCAATAGTGGACGGCTTTCGTCTTACCAAGGTACTCATGGACGGCGGCAGCAGATTGAACCTCATTTACGAGGAGACTCTTCAAAAAATGGAAATAGACTGGAACCGCATTGAGCGAAGCAGCACAACCTTTAGAGGAATAATCCCCAGTCGGGAAGCGCGATGTACAGGAAAAATCACACTAGATGTGGTGTTCGGCACGCCGGATAATTACAGGTCCGAAGAGGTCACGTTCCAGGTGGCTCCGCTCAGCAGCGGTTATCACGCTCTGCTAGGGCGGGGGGCGTTTACAATCTTCCAAGCAATACCCCATTACGGGTACATGAAGCTCAAGATGCCCGGGCCTAACGGGATCATCACTCTCGCTAGTGATCCGGACATAGCACTTCGCGCCGAAAACAAGATAGCCACACTGGCCCTCGAGGCACTATCCGAAGCCCTAGCGGCTGAGGAGCTGACTACGCTGCGCTCTATGGTGAATAGGGACGACGTGGTACTCGACAAAAGATCCAAGTCCACCTCCTTTAAACCGGCGGACAAAATAGTCAAATTCCAAGTCCATCCAACGGACCCCAATAAAACAGCTTCCATCGGGGCACAGTTAAACCCTGATATCGACGCTGCATTACGAGAGTTCCTACAAGAGAACTGGGACATTTTCGCCTGGCACCCTTCAGACATGCCAGGAATCCCACGCAGGCTGGCCGAGCACAGCTTAAATATCCAAACAGGATTCAAACCTGTCAAACAGGCTCTTCGGTGTTTTTCCGAACCTAAGAGACAGGCCATGGGAGAGGAGCTAGCAAAGCTATTAGAGGCCGGATTCATCAGAGATATAAAACATCCGCACTGGCTAGCAAACCTGGTGATGGTACCAAAGAAGGACAAATCCTGGCGCCTGTGTGTTGATTTTAAAGACCTTAACAAGGCTTGCCCAAAGGATCCCTTCCCCCTCCCCCGCATCGATCAAATTATCGACGCTACCGTAGGACACGATTCGTTGTGTTTCCTCGACGCATATTCTGGCTACCATCAAATCAAGATGGCAGAACCAGACCAAGCCGCAACGGCATTTATCACACCATACGAGCCATTTTGCTTCAACACGATGCCCTTCGGGCTCAAAAACACCGGCGCAACATATCAGCGCATGATTCAGACATGTCTGGCAAGCCAGATCGGCAAAACAGTGGAGGCATATGTAGATGATGTGGTCATCAAAACAAGACATGTTGAATCTCTAGTAGACGACTTGAGGCTCACATTTGATAACCTCCGAACATACGACATCAAACTCAACCCGGAAAAATGTGTTTTCGGCGTTCCAGTCGGAAAGCTCTTGGGCTTCATTGTATCCGGTAGAGGAATTGAAGCAAATCCAGCCAAGATCCGAGCTCTGTCGCAACTGGATATCCCAAAGGACCTCAAACAAATACAAAAGCTAACCGGATGCATGGCGGCTCTAAGCCGCTTTATCTCCCGCTTGGGAGAAAAGGCCCTACCCCTTTACCGCCTCCTTCGGTGCACCGAACACTTCAAATGGACGGACGCAGCCACGGCCGGACTCGACGAAATAAAAGCCATACTGGCAACAAACCCAGTCCTTGCCGCGCCAAACATTGGCGAACCAATGCTATTATACATTGCAGCAACACATCAAGTTGTAAGCGCAGTGCTCGTCGTCGAACGAGAAGCGGACGGACACAAATTCCCCCTTCAAAAGCCGGTCTATTATGTGTCCACTGTCCTCACTCCCTGCAAATCACGGTACCCGCATTGTCAAAAGATTGCGTACGCGGTATTCATGGCATCCCGGAAGCTACGACACTACTTTCAAGAGTGTTCAATAACAGTAGCCTCGGAAGTACCACTTAACGATATTATAAACAACCGTGACGCAACGGGCCGGATTGCGAAATGGGCCATTGAGCTCCTCCCGTTCGACATAACTTATAAGCCACGACGAGCCATCAAGTCACAAGTCTTGGCCGACTTTGTCGCATAATGGACGGAGGCCGAACTCCCTAAAGAGTACGGCACATATTCAAATTGGATCATGCATTTCGACAGCTCCAAGATGTTGGCCGGACTGGGGGCTAGCGTCGTTTTGACATCCCCCACAGGAGACACAGTTCAATATGTACTACAGATTATGTACATGGACTCCAACAATGCAGCCGAATATGAGGCCCTTTTACATGGTCTCCGGATGGCAGTATCCATGGGCATCCAACGCCTAGAGGTGCGCGGGGACTCGAACCTCGCAATATCCCAAATAAATGGAGACTTCGATGCCAAGGATCCAAAAATGGTAGCTTACCGCAACGCCGTCCTAAAAATGTCAGCTCGGTTCGAGGGGCTTGAATTTCACCATATAGCCCGGGAAAATAATCAGGCGGCAGATGTCCTGGCACGCATCGGCGCAAAACACGATGTAGTCCCCCCCAACATCTTCTTGGAAAGGTTGTTCAAGCCATCCGTAGCATGGGAAGGGGAGCCGAACAATAACAGCCCGGACCCAACCGCACTGCCCGACATCGAACATTCTGAGACAATCGGAGGCTCTGCCAATGAAATAACACCTTCAGCCCACGTAATAATGGCCGTCATCGCCCCGTGGACAGAACCATTCCTCGCCTACCTGACTAGGCAGGAACTCCCCGAGGACCAAAATGAGGCACGCTGCATAGTGCGGCGATCCAAAGCCTATAGAGTCCACGAGGGAGAGCTTTATAAGAAAAGCACTACCGGAGTCCTTCAAAGGTGCATCTCCGAAGAGGAGGGGCGGAATCTCCTGGCTGAAATTCATGCCGGACTCGGCGGTCATCACACTGCAGCCCGGTCCCTTGTAAGCAAGGCCTTCCGTACAGGCTTTTATTGGTCGACGACCCGGGCAGACGCTCAGGATTTAGTCCAATGATGCACCGGTTGCCAGCTCTTTGCAAACCAAAGCCATATGCCACCCACCGCCCTCCAAACCATCCCCATTATTCAGCCCTTCGCAGTCTGGGGGCTTGACATGGTTGGACCCCTTAAAGGCGGAACCCACAAGCAAAAATACTTACTGGTCATGGTGGATAAGTTCACCAAATGGATAGAAGCCAAGCCTGTTAAGACGGCCGAATCCGGACCGGTGATAGACTTTATATCCGGGGTTGTACACCGTTACGGCGTCCCCCATAGCATCATCACTGATAACAGCACGAACTTCACGACCGACGAGGTAAAACTCTGGTGCAAAAACATGGTCATCAAGGTCGATTATGCTTCCGTCTATCACCCACAAACTAACGGCCAGGTCGAACGTGCAAATGGTCTTATCATGAGCGGCATCAAACCCAGATTAGTGCGGTCCCTCAAGGAATCTAACATGCACTGGGTAGAGGAGCTTGACTCCGTACTCTGGGGGCTGCGGACCACGCTGAATCGCACCACCAGATACACACCATTCTTTATGGTGTACGGCGCAGAGGCAGTTTTGCCTTGCGACATAATTCATGACTCACCTCGAGTGCGCATGTATGAAGAAAGAGAAGCCGAGCTCGATTAGCAGGACAGCTTGGACGCATTGGAGGAGGAGCGTGACGTGGCAAAAGCCCATTCCGCATTCTATCAACAGCAGGTTCAAAGATACCAAAGCAGAGAAGTACGGGCCAAAAATTACAATGTTGGCGAATTAGTTCTACAACTACCGGACAAGAAAAAGGACAAACTCAAGCCCAAGTGGGAAGGTCCCTTCATAATTGACCAAGTACTGACCGGTGGAGCATACCGCCTGCGGGATGCATCGGATAACCGACTCGAGCCAAACCCATGGAACGCAGCCCGTCTCCGAAGATTCTATGCCTAGCGCCGGACTCTGTGTTCGTCTCCTTCCTCTGTCCATTTTTTATATTTTTTGTCTTACATTTCTCTTCTTCTCTCTCTCCCTCTCTCTCTCTTATAGCCTCTAAAGGCTCATAAAGTGACGCGCTACCCGCGCTCATTAAACCTGGGGGCTTCTTTAAACAGAAGCTTATTCATACGGGCTTCATGCCCAACACATGTGTCACACTTCCGCATGTACCTTTTATTCACCATTATATGCGTCGATATGACTTAAGTTTTGGCCAAGCTGGGTTGCCTGGCTCCTGTGCTTACCCCTACATTCCCGATTGTTCGGCTAGGTGGTAAAGGGAGCACCTCTGCGATTGTTACTGTCGGGTCAGCCGGACGTGTACCTCAGACTGGGTGAAGCCGAAAGCTAGCGTTCTTAAGGGAATATTCGGTCGGTGAACTAAAGATGATCTTCTTTTATTTTTATCTATACGCCCCCAGATGTTTTTCTTGCGTTTCTTTTCGCAGCATGGACATGCACCTTAGGGCATGCCTCCCAGGGAAAGGAACCCCTAACGGAACTAATCTCCCTGGAAGATATTTCTTACTAACCATGTAATATAACATACCTAGTCGGGCACTTGTCTGTTCACGCCCTAATGACCCCTACGCCTGGTCTCCATGCATTCCCTGGTTCCTATATAACCGCATGGGAATTCGGACACACTCCGGACCATTAGGTCCCGAGGCTGAAGCGAAAAGGTCGGCCATGACAAATGATCTACAATCCAGCTAGAAGGCATTATAAATGTCAATTAAATTACATAGTCATTTTGACTGGTTGTATTCCTCTTCAATACCATCTAACAGCTGTCTAATTTACAGTCCTGCTGGGGATACTTTGCGGCCAACTCTACTTGGCCGTATACTAAGCTTACAGGGATCTCCTTCCCATTGGGCCCTACAGGACTAACCTCGGCCATGTGGTTGGGGTCAGCATTTGCGTACCGTGTCTTCACCATGGCCCAGGCCTCCCTAGCGCCTTGACGGCAGGCTGATATCCTCCACAATCGGAAGCGCCACCGTGCTCCCTTTAGCTTCTCCGCAAGCTCTCCAAGACCTTCGGGCATGGAGACGGATGGCCACAGGGCCTGGGCGACGCCTCACATCGCCTGCCGAACTCGATCGAGCAGTTGCGGGAGCTCGGGAAGAAGGTCACCCATAGAACCGGGCATCTCCTCTGCAGGACGACCTGTTAGCACACCTACAGACATTGCTCTGTTAGTCGACTTCCCCGCCGAACTTTCTTTCAAAAGGTTCGTTCAAGCACTTAATAAATATGCCGCGCCGAAGCCGCTGATTCTCCTTCACGGAGTCTGACAGCTGGGCACGAACATCTTTCAGCTCGACGCCCAGCTTGGTGTTGGCATCTTGGAGATTGTTCTTCTCCCCCATCACCTTTAGCAGCACCCTCTCACCAGCCTTTAGCTGGCGTAGGAGGTGTTGCCTTTCCGGATTCAATCCGGCGCCATCTGCAATTTCATTTGTCAGATTCGCACCAAAGTCGTGCTTCGCAAAATACTTATCTTTCGAAGTGTATATTACCAGAGGGGGTCTCCTTAGGCTCCCCTGCCGCGGCTAGTGCGGCCTCCAGTTGGGCTTTGCACTCTTCTAGCTCCTTGGACAGTAGGGAATTCTTTTCTGTAAGAACCTGCATATCAAATGATCCTTAAATCAGTTATTCTAATTGTTTCAAGTCTCGGGGGCTACTGCTATATATATAATTACCAAAATTTTCTTACCCGTATGTCTTTCACATATTGCTCCGTGGCTCTGGCTAGACCATTTTGAGCGGCACGGAGGTGTGCATCTCCCGAGTTGAAGGCATCTAAAGCCCCTTGGGAGAAACAAGTGTCGCGAAGAATTGTCCGGCGACGCCTGTGGTTCATGGCATTCTCCACCTCACAGTTGGTGGCAGACAACCCGTCCACATCCTCCGTCGGAGGAGCGTCTGGCGCGCGCCTTGCGTTCGCCTCCGCCTCCGGACCAGGCTTTGGAGCCTGGCTGGTGGAGGCGCGATTGGCAGCCTCTCCGGGTATAGTCCGGCGAGGTCTCTTAGTCCTGAAGAGAGCACGAGTGACAATGTGTCTCAAAGGTATAACACCTGGGATAAGGGGGCGCGCCATACCTTTGCATTGACGCCTCGGTCCGGACTGCACTTCTTTTCGGCCCACGGGGCCCTACGGCCCCTCGTTGGCTTGTCGCCGCAGGTTCGGCCTTCCGCCTTAAAAACCTCCCCTGCAAAGTTCGGTTGCAATCAAGAAACTGAACACGAGTGGGCGGACACCTATTCGGGGTACTGGGACTTTGATCTCAGGTACCTGGGGCGTCAGGATTAGCTCTGGGTAATCAGCCGTAATGGCCACCAAGGCATTGTCCTCGCACAATTGATGGAACACTCCATCAATCAGCTCCACAGATATGTCCGGATCCTCTTGAGAGGCCGGGTCGAGGGACCGTCCTGGGTCCTCGGGTTGTGGAGGAGGGCTGCTTATTTCCTTAACAGCTCGGCGCAGTTCCTGCGTTAAAGTCGTCAGACTAAATATTTAACAATGGGAATACAAAACGGATGGACAAGTAAATACAACCGCTTACCCAGCTCGGGGGATTGTGCATGGAGAATCCACCCTGAGGGTTGACGCAGAGAAATTCCTCCTCTTCTCCCTTATACAAAGTGGACAAGATCTTTAGTAGAGCGGCAGCTAAGTCCGGCCCCTTACGACCGTAGCGGGTGGCGTCGTCCTCCCCGTTGAAGTCCCACATGGGGTGGCTTCTATACTGAAGCGGCTGCACCCCCCGCATAATGCATTCGGTCATAACCCCGATCATGGTTAGTCCGGAATGGGCTAACAATCTTATTTGGCCCATCAGGTAAATGATGTCCCTGTCACTTTCCCTCTGAGGGCTCCGTGGGCGCCAGCTTAGGCGCTTCTTTAAGGGAGCACTGTTGAATTCAGGGAGGCCGATCCGGACAGGATCCGGCAGCGGGACGTCTTCTATATAGAACCATTCCGAGGGCTAGTCTTCGGACGCCTTCTTTGGGGTTCCGGACAGATATCCGGTCCCGGCGATGCGCCACACTTCGGCTCCGCCCACTTGATACATTGACCCCTTCTTGGAACGGGGCACGAGGCAAAATAGCTCCTTCCACAATCCGAAATGAGCTTCAACACCCAAGAACAGCTCGCAGAGGGCTACAAAGCCCGCGATATGCAATATTGAGGCAGGCGTGAGATGATGTAGCTGGAGGCCGTAGAACTCCAGCATCCCCCGGAGAAATGGGTGGATTGGAAATCCGAGCCCCTTTATTAAGTAAGGGACAAGGCACACCCGCTCTCCTTTGGAGGGATTAGGGGCATTCTCTGCTTGCTCTTCGCCGTTGTAGACGGCAAGACTGGCTCAAACCGGGACCATATAGGCCGGGGGGAGAAATCCCTTGGTCTGGAGCGTCACTAACTCGCTATGCGGGGTGGAACATCTCTCCCAATATCCAGGCTTAGGGCTGGAAGGGCGAGGGGAGGAGTTGCGACGGCTGGCCATGGTGGAATGGACCTTTGTCGGATGCGCTCTGATGAACACTCGCGGAGGGGAGAAGGTGTGGATTGGATCTAAATCCTCGTCCCCTTAAATAGGGCAGCTCATTTACGCGGCTAGGGGTGTGAATGTAAAAACACTCAGACTTTTCATATTCATTTGACACGTGGGAAGTGGCCATTATTGGGCGTAGAAGCCAAGGAGCGCAACATCTACAAGAAACCGTACTTTATTCAAACAGGTACACGGAATTTGGAGGAGAACCCGCCTTGCAATGCCGAAGACAATCTGCGCGCCGGACTCATCGTCATTGAAGCCTGGTTCGGGGGCTACTGAGGGAGTCCTGGATTAGGGGGTGTTCGGATAGCCGAACTATACCTTCAGCCGGACTCCTGGACTATGAAGATACAAGATTTAAGACTCCGTCCCGCGTCTAGAAGGGACTTTCCTTGGCGTGGAAGGCAAGCTTGGCGATACGGATATGAAGATCTCCTACCATTGTAACCGACTCTATGTAACCCTAACCCTATCCGGTGTCTATATAAACCGGAGGGTTTTAGTCCGTAGGATGACATACACATCAACAATCATACCATAGGCTAGCTTCTAGGGTTTAGCCTCCTCGATCTCGTGGTAGATCTACTCTTGTACTACCCATATCATCAATATTAATCAAGCAGGACGTAGGGTTTTACCTCCATCGAGAGGGCCCGAACCTGGGTAAAACTTCGTGTCCCTTGTCTCCTGTTACCATCCGGCCTAGACGCACAGTTTGGGACCCCCTACCCGAGATCCGCCGGTTTTGACACCGACAACCGGGATGATGAAGATGGACACCGGAGAGGGATTCCCCCTCCGGCAGGGTGCCGGAACGGGTCTAGATTGGCTTTCGGTGGCTACGGAGGCTTCTGGCGGCGGAACTCCTGATCTATTGTGCTCCCCGGTAGTTTTAGGGTATATGGATATATATATAGGCGGAAGAAATACATCAGGGGAGCCACGAGGGGCTCACGAGGGTGGAGGGCACGCCCAAGGGGGTGGGCGCGCCCCCTGCCTCGTGGCTTCCTCGTTGCTTCCCTTACATACACTCCAAGTCTTCTGGGTTGCTTCCGTTCCAAAAATAAGTTCTGTGAAGTTTCAGGTCCATTGGACTCCGTTTGATATTCCTTTTCTTCGAAACCCTAAAATAGGCAAAAAAAACAGAAAGTGGCACTGGGCTCTGGGTTAATAGGTTAGTCCCAAAAATATAAAAGTGTCTAATAAAGCCCATAAACATCCAAAAACAAATAATATAATAGCATGGAGCAATCAAAAATTATAGATACGTTGGAGACGTATCATGGGCCGCCTGCTAGGAGTCGGCCCGTCTTAGGGCCGTCTTCAGGGGCATGGTCGTCTTCTGGCAGCCGGCCGCTTGATCCAGCCGGTCACCAGAAGACGGTGCCTCATCCTGGATGCTCGAGGGGCGCAGCCGGCCCCGATGTCTTAAAACGCTCGGGGACTTGGGTTAGGCTACCTGTGGCCCATTACTCCGACATAATGAGTTCAATTAATCAAATTATTTAATGAACTCTCACTTAGATAGACATCCCTCTAGTCATATAAGTGATTCATGATCCGAATCGACTAGGCCGTGTCTGATCATCACGTGAGACGGACTAATCATCAACGGTGAACATATCCATGTTGATTGCATCTACTATACAACTCATGTTCAACCTTTCGGTCTCTCGTGTTCGGAGGCCATGTCTGTACATGATAGGCTCATCAAGTCAACCTAAGTGTTTCGCATGTGTAAATCTGGCTTACACCCGTTGTATGCGAACGTTAGAATCTATCACACCCGGTCATCACATGGTGCTTCGAAACAACAAACCTTCACAACGGTGCACGGTTAGGGGGAACACATCTCTTGAAATTTTAGTGAGGGATCATCTTATTTATGCTACCGTCGTTCTAAGCAAATAAGATGTAAACATAACAAACATCACATGCAAATCATAAAGTGACATGATATGGCCAATATCATCTTGCGCCTTTGATCTCCATCTTTGAGGCGCGGCATGATCACCTTCGTCACCGGCATGACACCATGATCTCCACCATCGTGTCTTCATGAAGTTATCTCGCCAACTATTACTTCTACTACTATGGCTAACAGTTAGCAATAAAGTAAAGTAATTACATGGCATTTACATTGACTCGCGGGTCATACAATAAATTAAGACAACTCCTATGGCTCCTGCCGGTTGTCATACTCATCGACATACAAGTCATGATTCCTATTACAAGAACATGATCAATCTCATACATCACATATATAATTCATCACATCCTTTTGGCCATATCACATCACATAGCATACCCTGCAAAAAAAGTTAGACGTCCTCTAATTGTTGTTGCATGTTTTACATAGCAAGAACGTTTCTTACCTATGGAAAATCCACAATGGTGATATGCCAATTGCAACTTACCCTTCATAAGGACCCTCTTCATCGAATCCGATCCGACTAAAGTGGGAGATACAGACACCCGCTAGCCACCTTATGCATCAAGTGCATGTTAGTCGGTGGAACCAGTCTCACGTAAGCGTATGTGTAAGGTCGGTTTGGGCTGCTTCATCCCGCAATGCCTCTGAATCAAGATAAGACTAGTAGCGATAAGCAAAATTAACCAAATCATCACCCACAACTACTTTGTGTTCTACTCGTGCATAGAATCTACGCATAGACCTAGCTCATGATGCCACTATTGGGGAACGTAGTAATAATTCAAAATTTTCCTAGGTGTCACCAAGATCAATCTAGGAGATACTAGCAACGAGAGAGAGAGGGAGTGCATCTTCATACACTTGAAGATCTCTAAGAAGAAGAGTTACAAGAACGTGGTTCATGGAGTCGTACTCGCGGCGATTCAAATCGCGGAAGATTCGATCCAAGCGACGAACGGACGGTGCCTCTGCGTTCAACACACGTACAGCCCAGGGACGTCTCCTCCTTCTTGATCTAGCAAGGGGAGAGGATAAGTTGAGGGAGAGCTCCGGCAGCACGACGGCGTGGTGGTGGAGCTTGCGGTTCTCCGACAGGGCTTCGCCAAGCACTAGGGAGGAGGAGGAGGTGTAGGAGGAGGGAGGGTTGCGCTAGGGGAAGGGGTGCGGCTGCCCTCCCACCCCCACCCCCCAATATTTATAGGGGGGAAGAGGGGGTCGGCCCCCTAGATGCATCTAGAGGGGGCGGCGGCCAGGAGGGGGAAACTTGCCCCCCTAGCAGGTGGGAGGCGCCCCTCCCCCTAGGGTTTCCAACCCTAGGCACCTTGGGCCCTTGGGGGGCGAACCAGCCCACTAGGGGGCTGGTTCCCTCCCATATTCAGCCCATTAAGTCCTCCGGGGCAGGTGGCCCCACCCGGTGGACCCCCGGACACCTTTCGGTGGTCCCGGTACATTACCGATAACCCCCGAAACCATTCCGGCGAGTGAAACTGGACTTCCCATATATAAATCTTCACCTCCAGACCTTTCTGGAACTCCTCATGACGTCCGGGATCTCATTCGGGCCTCCGAACAACCTTCGGTAACCACATACAATTTCCCATAACAACTCTAGCGTCACCGAACCTTAAGTGTGTAGACCCTACGGGTTTGGGAACCATGCAGACATGACCGAGAGATCTCTCCGGCCAATAACCAACAGCGGGATCTAGATACCCATGTTGGCTCCCACATGTTCCACGATGATCCTCATCGGATGAACCACGATGTCGGGGATTCAATCAATCCCGTATACAATTCCCTTTGTCCATCGGTATGTTACTTGCCCGAGATTCGATCGTCGGTATCCCCATACCTCGTTCAATCTCGTTATCGGCAAGTCTCTTTAATCGTTCCATAACGCATGATCCCGTGGCTAACTCCTTAGTCACACTGAGCTCATTATGATGATGCATTACCGAGTGGGCCCAGAGATACCTCTCCGTCATACGGAGTGACAAATCCCAGTCTCGATTCATGCCAACCCAACAGACACTTTTGGAGATACATGTAGTGCACCTTTGTAGTCACCCAGTTACGTTCCGATGTTTGATACACCCAAAACATTCCTACGGTATCCGGGAGTTGCACAATCTCATGGTCTAAGGAAATGATACTTGACATTAGAAAAGCGCTAGCAAATGAACTACATGATCTTGTGATGTGCTTAGGATTGGGTCTTGTCCATCACATCATTCTCCTAATGATGTGATCCTGTTATCAACGACATCCAATGTCCATGGTCAGGAAACCACAACCATCTATTGATCAACGAGCTAGTAAACTAGAGGCTCACTAGGGACATGTTGTGGTCTATGTATTCACACATGTATTACGGTTTCCGGTTAATACAATTATAGCATGAACAATAGACAATTATCATGAACAAGGAAATATAGTAATAACCATTTTAGTATTGCCTCTAGGGCATATTTCCAACAGTAAGTTAAGTCCTCGTACTAGGCTTCTTTTTCTTCCTGTGTCGACCAAAAACTACCACGTGTCCCTCCAATAAACTGAGTTCCCCATGGGCCTGACACGACATTAGGGGTAAGCTCCTTGAAACTAGGGTGTGGAGAGCTCCTCCCCCCAACAGCGTTAAGCTAAACACTGATGCGGCTTTCCTTGTGGACACGGGAGAAGGGTGGGGCGGGGCAGTTGCCAGAGACCACAAGGGCCATGTTTTTCTGTCAGTGGAAAGACGGTTACCCTTTTGCAGCTCAGTGGAAGAGGCAGAAGTTGCGGCGGTGGAGATGGGGCTAAGGAAAGTTGCTAAGTATTACCATGGAAATTTGATCCTAGAGACGGATTGCGCGGGCCTCGCCGGGATCTAAAGGGAAAGGAGAACTGCAGATCAGTTTGTCACGCATATATCTCTGACGTCAAAGGCCTCCTACAGGGTTTCTCGCAGTCGGAGGTCAGTGCTATTGGGAGGGAGAAGAACAAGCTGGCTCATGAGCTGGCTTCGAGGGCAAGAGCATCAGGAGAGTTCCTGATTATTCCTTACGTCCCGGCTAATATCAGAGATGTAATGAGGAAAGAGTATACCTCCACCATGGTGTAGATTGTAACCATGATTCTCAAAAAAACATTAGGGATAAGCTGAGTACCGGACCTCGGATTTCACCAAGTGCCTCAAAGGCCTCACATGACATAGGTGTAAGTTGTGTGTTGGCACTCATCTTATATCTAAACTAGGTGTGCCATTTGGTCCTGCACTTTTGAGATCATGCCATGTGTTTGGTACGCCGAGTTCGGCACTCGACATATACAATTGTAAATCGAGTGTAACACTCGGCTTATTGCCCAATAGATTTTTTTTGTTTGGTTATTGAATCATCCTAGCAATTCAGTAACATATATGTAGACTTATATTTTGACGACATATCTCATATCCATACAAGCACATAACTTATATCTCATATCCATATATAGCACATATACATACATTGACTCGTAGAAGCACATATAGACGGGTAATGGGAATTAAACTCTTTATTTACACTTTGTCCAAGACAACAATGAACTTTAGGATGGTAAGTAACGTGTTGCCTTGCTAGGGCTCGTGCAGAAGTTGGAATCGGACCATAAATAGGAGCGCACGGCCCGATTATTCTACCGTCGACTCCCGTCCCGTTTCACCACACACGACACGATGCTAGGTCACTAGCCGCATTAATTCCGATCGGTCGATCGATCACCGGAACTCCAGCCCTTCCATCGTCGAAAGCTGGGGCACGGTCGTATCATATTTATTTATCTAAATATTACATGTTTAATTTAGTCTTTTCTAATATATCAAATACACCAAAACATCAATTTTACTTTTTCTAATAATTTTTGTAATTTTATTGTACGATCACAGAAGTGGTTTGCAATACAAAGTTTGTACAAATTTGAGTCACTTATTTTGGGGCGGAGCGAGTACTTAATATAGATGTTATATGTTCAATTTGGTGTACCTTGAGGTCAGAACTAATAATACATGTTCTCTATTATCTTCGTCTAATGATTTTTCAAACAGGTTTATTTTCAACTTGATAACATTATCTATAGCTTGAAAAGGGATAGTATTTTCAAAATCTAGAAACATGTCGATCTTTTCGGTTAAGCTTGTTGAAACAAAACAAAATTTATTCTCTCTTTATGGGTGGTTGTACTTCTTCTCAAACTAGTGACGTTCTTTATTTTGGTGTGAATAATGCAAGTGTGTTCTTCTGGTATGCACATATGTTGAAACATTGCATAGATAATGGTTGTTAAATATTTGTTTAGTTGTATTTATCAAACAAGATATTTTTAAGTGATGATGAGGTACTCAAGATTTTTGTAGACAAGAAACATGTAATGCATGTAAGCATGAGTGTAATGACACATTTGAAATAAGCTTGAGTTTAATAGCACATTTGAACTATATTTTTTAAGATTATTGGCAATGACTTGGCCTTTGGTAAGTTACTTAACAGGTATGCAAAGATGCATAGCAATGCAGCCGCATCAAGCTCGGGTGAAGGGGTAATTCATCACATTTCCCTTTGGTGGCTATTGCGTTGGTACCGGATGCAAGTGATGAGCCTTGGAGTTTGTGCAAAGGCTAGCGTTCTGCTATTTTTCAAGTCAGTGTCTATATGGCTTGTATCTTGATCTTTATCATATGAACGAGGCAGATATTATCATGCAAAAAAGTAGAATTCCAGATCCACCATTATTGTCCATGGCTCCTATAGCAGGCTTTGAAGACCACAATAGGCACTCGCCGCTAGAAACGAGGTCTAATAACTACCGAAGGAATATCAGTTGGTGCATCACTCCATGCAACGAGGCTTGCAAATCCATCATCCCAGCATTGTGGGAAGCGGGCATGGGAGCGGTCC
>NC_041380.1:531386843-531391092 GCF_002162155.2 Triticum dicoccoides | reverse complement strand
TCTGGACCACAGGTGGACCAAAAATAGGACCACATTGAATGACAAAACACGTACGTATCGCGCGGCCCGAATGCTTGCAGGCAGTTTAAGAGTCGGCGTTGAAGATGCCCTTAACTCTTTTCCCCAATCAAAATACAAAAGACATGCAAAGCTCTTGCATGTTAAAAAACAATAGGAACAAGCGTTCACATGTTTTTAGAAGAGTAATGCTACACCTACGTAAGGATTTATGTACCTTACGTAATTGATGATTTGGCAGTTTTTAATTCATCATTAGTTAGGGGCTCGAGCCCACCCTTAAGAGGGGGGGCATTTTGATTAGCGTTTTAGCAAATTACATAGATTATGTAAGTGTCGTTCGTAGATGTAGCATTATTGTTTGGCGGCTGCTATCAATTAGCCGGCTAATTTTAGACTAATTTAAGTCTCCTCCAAAGCTGTGCGATCGAACGCTCTCAGCCATACGACCAGGCACCCCCATGACAGCACCACGCAACAACTCTATGGTAGCAGCTCCATGGCAGCACCGACGGTGCCCAGGAGCGCTCCATTGCAGCGCTGAATGGAGTTTCATTGCAACTCCGGTAAAAATTCAACGGCTCCGGCGACGCTTCAATGCAGCTTCAACGACGCTTCATCGCAGCTTCGACGACACTTCGTCGCAACTCTGGCAGGGCTTCATCGCAATGCGGGCGAGCCCCATATGCTTCACCAGCTGCAGCAGCCCGCCGGCCAGCCCACAGCACCACACCGTCACGTGGTGAGCTGGTTGACGTTGCGCAGCTCCTCTCCTCGGCCTCCCGATTGCCACCACCAGGGCCGCTGCCCCGTCATCCAAGACCTTGACACCACGTCACCTGAGACCCGCCGCTACCCCAACCAAAGAAATAGGCAGAAAGGATCCACCTTTTCGCACCCCTGGGCGGCCCCTAACGCCGAGACCCAATAGGTTGGCCTAAACTGGCCTCCATCGACCCATCCTGCTGCCCGGCACGCCACCCCCAGCGCCGGCCGAGCTTCACCCGAAGGGCCCTGTGGCGGCGGTAGGGGAGGGGAGGGGCCGGAGGGGGGATTTGCCTGACGGCGGCTAGGGTTCCCTCCCCGTCACCTGCGAGGGCAACGCGGGAGGGCTCGGGGGAGGAAGGTCCGAGCTTCGTATCACCTCCTTACAGTCACAAACATGTACTTTACATGAATTAAAAGGGATAGGAGTTTCTTTCCTTCACTTCAGCCCCTACATAGAAGTATAATGACTACAACTACTGATAAATCTAATAGTTACAGTAAATAGATATTCTTGGTTTACTGCATCTATAAGGAAGTTAACGAAAAAGGTGAACAATCATCTGGAAAAAAAACGCGTAGATATGCAATGCAAGAGCAAAATGTATGTGTTGCATCTGCATCTAACTTTTTGCTCTCATGCTGAAGGTTATCCGATTTTTAGCTTTTTGCGTGTATATACAATCTACGAAAATAGACAGTGGAACCTTAATTCCTGTAGACACTTGAAGCAACCAAGCACCTAACAAAAAACTGAATATGTAACTCCACAAGTCCCTTGTTGGTCCTGTCCATATTAGATCGTTCATTGTACATCATGTGGGCTCATGGCTTGCTGCTCTTTCCAATATGAAGAAACATAAAATCATCTCGCTTCAGTTACCTCATTTGAACATTCAAACAACCACGATACTGATAATATTGCCATGCATACTGGTAGTAGAAATGATGGGTGAATTCTTTGACGTACTATCAGTGCATCATCCAATTTGTGCTCTTTTAGTGTAGAAAAAGCTCGCCTATATATTTTAAAAATGACTTGATGTAATACAGTCAAACAAGAAAGGGAAAGACATTAAAGTGATCCTTGGTGAATTGAGTAGCACCATTGATGTAGAGCTCGTACAGAGGCTCGTCGTGACACGGTCATAGCTAAGGAATGAGGTGACTGTGTGCATGGTCCATCCAATGCTCCTCTACGCTCCATGTTCATCTAGCTAATTCATATGCTCATGTATAAGCTTACTGTCAGTGGAGCAAACAAAGATGTATGCGCATGAGCTGAAGAACAAATACCTCAGCTGCTGCGGGGAGCCCCTTCTTCAATTGCGTTCTCAACGTCCTTGTCTGTTGAACATGAGTAAATGGCACCGGCGGTTCGAGAATTTGCGTTGCGGGTGCACTTAAGTCGCAGTACTTGCAAACCAGAAAAACCCGTCATAAAACTTGCATTACGGGTGCAGATAGGTCGCACAGGTCATCTGAACCGGCCAGCTGCCCGGTTTTCTCCTTCTAACGGTCAAGCGTGATAAATTTGTTCACGACTTTAAAAATATATGTGATTCGTGACTTTAAAAAAATATTCGTGAACGATAAATTTGAAAACTATTTGTTCACGACTTTAAAAAAATGTTCGCGAACGTTTCAAAAAATATATTCGTGATCTGCGACTTTAAAAAAATGTTCGCGAACGATAAATTAAAAATATTTGTGATTAGTGGCTTTAAAAAAATGTCCAGGAACGAAAAATTTGAAAATGTTTTTGAATGATAAATTTAAAAATGTTCGTGAATGATTAATTTGAAAAGTATTTATTCACGGCATTAAAAAAGGTCGAGAACAATAAATTTAAAAAATATTTTTGATTCGCGAACATTTTTTTGAAGTTGTGAACATTAAAAAAATTGTGATTCACGACTTTAAAAAAAGTTGGCGAACGATAAATTAAAAAATATTTATGATTCGTGACTTTAAAAAAATGTCCATGATTGTTTTTGAAAATGCTTGCAAACGATAAATTTGAAAATGTGGTGAATGATTAATTTGAAAACTATTTTTCCACGACTTTAAAAAAAATTGAAAATGATAAATTTGAAAAATATTTGTGATTCGCGAACATTTTTTTAAGTTGTGAACATTTAAAAAAATAATTGTGATTCGCGACTTTAAAAAAAGTCCGCGAACGTTAAATTAAAAAATATTTATTAAAAAAATTTGTGATTCGTGACTTTAATAAATGTCCACAAATGAAAATTTTGAAAATGTTTGCGAACAATAAATTTGAAAATGTTCATGAATGATTAATTTGAAAAATATTTGTTCACGACTTTAAAAAATGTTCGCGAATGATAAATTTGAAAAATAATTGTGATTTGCGAACATTTGTTTTAAGTGGTGAACATTTAAAAAAATGTTTGTGATTCACGACTTTAAAAAAATGTTCTCGGACGATAAATTAAAAATATTTATTAAAAATATTTGTGATTCGTGACTTTAAAGAAATGTCCAGAAACGAAAATTTTGAAATGTGACCTATCTGCACCCGCACCGCAAGTTCTATGATGGGTTTTTCTCAAATATAGGACAGTTGGCCGGTTCAGATGGCATATGTGACCTATCTACACCCGCAATGCAAGTTCTATGACGGGTTTTTTTAGTTTATAAGTACCGTGACTTAAGTGCACCCGCACACTACCGGACTCGCGGGCTATGCCTACGGCCACGGGCCGTCGGCATAGGCCCCTAGGCCGTCGGCATAGGCCCCTAGGTCGTCGGCATAGATCTATGCCTACGGCTGCCGTCGGCATAGCCCCGTCGGCGTAGATGTCGTCAGCGCAGTCTTGTTAGACCGTCGGCATAGTATAGCCGTCGGCATACGGACCTATGCCGACGGCCTAACGTCAGCCGTCGGCATAGTATAGCCGTCGGCAGTGTTTTTCGTCTAACGGCAACGGACGGCGCCGTCAAAAGCGCTGACGAATCACGCAATGCCACGTCGCAGGGCTATGCCTACAGCAAAGCCGTAGGCATAGATGAATCTATGCCGACGGCTTTGCCGTCGGCATATCTCTGCCACGTGGCAGCTCCTGAGTTCTCCTGGCAGCAGGGCTATGCCTACATTTTTCTAAAATCTACATTATTTAAAATGTACCATACATTTTCTTTAATGGTTTGAAACATTATTTTTAATGACATGATCTTTTTTATATTGTACAACAATTTTCTAAAATATCACGTATATTTTTTCTATGGTCTCGCGAAAGGTGATACATAGGAGAGCAACTGACTGAGGGGTACCGTTACCGAGTGCCTGATCCGGTAACTATGCGAGTGCCTGATCTGTCTACTACCGTGTCATCGCCGTTCGTGAGGGGGGCCACGCCCCGGAGACGTGTGCCGCCTCTTCAGACATGCCACCACACCACCCCACATGTATGAGGGCCCGGTGCGATGCTCCGGTGGCATT
>NC_041380.1:531382438-531386498 GCF_002162155.2 Triticum dicoccoides | reverse complement strand
TTTCCTCCCACCAGGTGCCGGCGGTGGCGCCGTCCGTGAGGGGGGCCAAACCCCGGAGACGCGTGCCGCCTCTTCGGACATGCCACCACACCACCCCGCATGTATGAGGGCCCGGTGCGACGCTCCGGTGGCATTGCTACCCCCAGGGCCCCCGACCCGCCTAGCCCTGTAGCGTTTGACCACGGGATCTAGCCCTTTGACTTTGCACGGACGGGCTTTGGCCAGCGGACCTCCCCACCCGGTTGTGTTAGGTCAGCCCATAGGAACACTTTGGAGCAACATCCGGGCCAGACCCACAACAAGATCCCCTCCGTGTAGACCCGACGCGTCCATTTCCTCCCTCCAGGTGCTAGCGGCGGTGCCGTCCGTGAGGCGGGCACACCCCGGACACGCGTGTCGGGCGTTTGCAACCACCACAACACTTCCAAACTTGTGAGAGGCCGCCTACGCAAGATTTGGCGGCATGCTAGCCCCCGGAGGCCGCCGGCAACAGCCGTAGACGCGCGAAGGGCAATCCGCGTAGAGGGAAATTTTCGGATACTTCTCCATCACCAAAAATTATGAAAAAAATATTATCGTTCCTATAGCACATGTGCCCACGTCGTGCAAAAAAACTCATGATTTTATCCCGCTCCGAGTATTTAATAATATTCACGCCGCATCGTTACCGCAGAATGGCTACTACCGTGTCATCATCGTCCGTTAGGGGGGCCACGCCCCGGAGATGCGTGCCACCTCTTCGGACATGCCACCACACCACCCCGCATGTATGAGGGCCCGATGCGACGCTCCGGTGGCATTGCTACCCCCAGGGCCCCCGTCCCGCCAAACACTGTAGCGTTTGACCACGGGATCCAGCCCTTTGACTTTGCACGGACGGGATTTGACCAGTGGACCTCTCCACCCGGTTGTGTTAGGTCAACCCATAAGAACACTTTGGAGCAACATCCGGGCAAGACCCACAGCAAGATCCCCTCCGTGTAGACCCGACGCGTCCGTTTCCCCCCTCCAAGTGCCGGCGGTGGCGCCGTCCGTGAGGGGGGCCAAACCCCGGAGACGCGTGCCGCCTCTTCGGATATTCCACCACACCACCCCGCATGTATGAGGACCCGGTGCGACGCTCCGGTGGCATTGCTACCCCCAGGGCCCCCGTCCCACCTAGCCCTCTAGTGTTCGACCACGGGATCTAGCCCTTTGACTTTGCACGGACGGGCTTTGACCAGCGGACCTCCCCACCCGGTTGTGTTAGGTCAGCCCATAGGAACACTTTGGAGCAACATCCGGGCCAGACCCACAACAATATCCCCTCCGTGCAGACCCGACGCGTCCGTTTCCTCCCTCCAGGTGCCAGCGGCGGCGCCATCCGTGAGGGGGGCACACCCCGGACACGCGTGCCGGGCGTTTGCAACCACCACAACACTTCCAAACTTGTGAGAGGCCGCCTACGCAAGATTTGGCGGCATGCTAGCCCCCGGAGGCCGCCGGCCACAGCCGTAGACGCGCGAAGGGCAATCCGCATAGAGGGAAATTTTTGGATACTTCTCCATCACCAAAAAATATGAAAAAAATATTATCGTTCCTATAGCACATGTGCCCACGTCGTGCAAAAAAACTCATGATTTTATCGCGCTCCGAGTATTTAATAATATTCATGCCGCATCGTTACCGCAGAATGGCTACTACCGTGTCATCGCCGTCCGTTAGGGGGGGCCACGCCCCAGAGATGCGTGCCGCCTCTTCGGACATGCCACCACACCATCCCGCATGTATGAGGGCCCGGTGCGACGCTCCGGTGGCATTGCTACCCCCTAGGGCCCCCGTCCCGCTTAACCCTGTAGCGTTTGACCACGGGATCTAGCCCTTTGACTTTGCACGGACGGGATTTGACCAGTGGACCTCTCCACCCGGTTGTGTTAGGTCAGCCCATAGGAACACTTTGGAGCAACATCCGGGCCAGACCCACAGCAAGATCCCCTCCGTGTAGACCCGACGCGTCCGTTTCCCCCCTCCAGGTGCCGGCACTGGCGCCGTCCGTGAGGGGGGCCAAACCCCGGAGACGCGTGCCGCCTCTTCGGACATGCCACCACACCACCCCACATGTATGAGGGCCCAGTGCGACGCTCCGGTGGCATTGCTACCCCCAGGGCCCCCGTCCCGCCTAGCCCTGTAGCGTTTGACCACGGGATCTAGCCCTTTGACTTTGCACGGACGGGCTTTGACCAGCGGACCTCCCCACCCGGTTGTGTTAGGTCAGCCCATAGGAACACTTTGGAGCAACATCCGGGCCAGACCCACAACAAGATCCCCTCCGTGTAGACCCGACGCGTCCGTTTCCTCCCTCCAGGTGCCAACGGCGGCGTCGTCCGTGAGAGGGGCACACCCCGGACACGCGTGCCGGGCGTTTGCAACCACCACAACACTTCCAAACTTGTGAGAGGCCGCCTACGCAAGATTTGGCGGCATGCTAGCCCCCGGAGGCCACCAGCCACAGCCGTAGACGCGCGAAGGGCAATCCGCGTAGAGGGAAATTTTCGGATACTTCTCCATCACCAAAAATTATGAAAAAAATATTATTGTTCCTATAGCACATGTGCCCACGTCGTGCAAAAAAAACTCATGATTTTATCGCGCTCCGAGTATTTAATAATATTCACGCCGCATCGTTACCGCAGAATGGCTACTACTGTGTCATCGTCGTCCGTTAGGGGGGGCCACGCCCCGGAGATGCGTGCCGCCTCTTCGGACATGCCACCACACCTCCCCGCATGTATGAGGGCCCGGTGCGACGCTCCGATGGCATTGCTACCCCAGGGCCCCCGTCCCGCCTAACCCTTTAGCGTTTGACCACGGGATCTAGCCCTTTGACTTTGCACGGACGGGATTTGACCAGTGGACCTCTCCACCCGGTTGTGTTAGTTCAGCCCATAGGAACATTTTGGAGCAACATCTGGGCCAGACCCACAGCAAGATCCCCTACGTGTAGACCCGACGTGTCCGTTTCCCCCCTCCAAGTGCCGGCGGTGGCGCCGTCCGTGAGGGGGGCCAAACCCCGGAGACGCGTGCCGCCTCTTCGGACATGCCACCACACCACCCTGCATGTATGAGTGCCCGGTGCGACGCTCCGGTGGCATTGCTACCCCAGGGCCCCCGTCCCGCCTAGCCCTGTAGCGTTTGACCACGGGATCTAGCCCTTTGACTTTGCACGGACGGGCTTTGACCAGCGGACCTCCCCACCCGGTTGTGTTAGGTCAGCCCATAGGAACACTTTGGAGCAACATCCGGGCCAGACCCACAACAAGATCCCCTCCGTGTAGACCCGACGCGTCCGTTTCCTCCCTCCAGGTGCCAGCGGCGGCGCCGTCCGTGACGGAGGCACACTCCGGACACGCGTGCCGGGCGTTTGCAACCACCACAACACTTCCAAACTTGTGAGAGGCCGCCTACGCAAGATTTGGCGGCATGCTAGCCCCCGGAGGCCGCCGGCTACAGCCGTAGACGCGCGAAGGGCAATCCGCGTAGAGGGAAATTTTCGGATACTTCTCCATCACCAAAAATTATGAAAAAAATATTATCGTTCCTATAGCACATGTGCCCACGTCGTGCAAAAAAACTCATGATTTTATCGCGCTCTGAGTATTTAATAATATTCACGCCGCATCGTTACCGCAGAATGGCTACTACCGTGTCATCGCCGTCCGTTAGGGGGGCCACACCCCGGAGATGCGTGCCGCCTCTTCGGACATGCCACCACACCACCCCGCATGTATGAGGGCCCGGTGCGACGCTCCGGTGGCATTGCTACCCCAGGGCCCTCGTCCCGCCTAACCCTTTAGCGTTTGACCAAGGGATCTAGCCCTTTGACTTTGCACGGACGGGATTTGACCTGTGGACCTCTCCACCCGGTTGTGTTAGTTTTGCCCATAGGAACACTTTGGAGCAACATCCGGGCCAGACCCACAGCAAGATCCCCTCCGTGTAGACCCGACGCGTCCGTTTCCCCCCTCCAAGTGCCGGCGGTGGCGCCGTCCGTGAGGGGGGCCAAACCCCGGAGACGCGTGCC
>NC_041380.1:531381733-531382246 GCF_002162155.2 Triticum dicoccoides | reverse complement strand
GTCGGCGGCGGCGCCGTCCGTTAGGGGGGGCACGCCCCTGAGATGCGTGTCGCCTCTTTGAACATGCCACAACACCACCTCGCATGTATGAGGGTCCGGTACGATGCTCCGGTGGCATTGCTACCCCCCCAGGGCCCCCGTCCCGCCTAACCGTGGAGCGGTTGACCACGAGATCTAGCCTTTTGACTTCCCACGGACGGGCTTTGACCAGTGGACCTCTGCACCCGGTTGTGTCAGGTCGCCCGTAGGGACACCCAGGAGCAACATCCGGGCCAAACCCACAGCTACATCCACCGTGTAGACCCGACGCGTCCGTTTCCCCCCTCCAGGTGCCGGCGCTGTCCATGAGGGGGGCACACCACGGACGTGAGGGGGGTCACACTCTGGAGACGGGTGTCGGGCGTTTGCAACCGCCACAAAACTTTTGTCGGCATAGCTGTTTTTGATTTTAATAAAATATAATGATCTATATTCAAAAGAACATGACCGCACATTATTAACGTGCTCGAAAAA
>NC_041380.1:531319886-531381432 GCF_002162155.2 Triticum dicoccoides | reverse complement strand
TTTAACATGCTACATGTTGCTTTATATAATAATACATAAAAAAGCTTAAAAAAATACATATGAAAAAAAAAGTCTACCTATGCCGACAGCTATGCCGTCGGCATAGAGACGGCCAGGATTTAGGCGGCGGGCGGCGTGCCGCGGATCGCTGACGTCGGCTTAGCTCATGGACGGTGCGCCGCGGATTGGTGACGTGGCATGACGATATATGCCGACGGCCGCCCGTCCAGGCCGTCGGCATAGATTTGACGACGTTAGCCGCTGGTCACGGGCGGGATCGCCGGGCCCACGGGTATGCCGACGGCCTGGGTATGCCGACGGTTGCTATCGCCATGTTCGCAGCTGGGCCGACGACATATGTATGCCGACGGGTGCCATCGGCTTAGCTCGTGGTAGCCCGACGGCCAAGATACGCCGACGGCCAAGACGTGGCTGTCGGCATAGCGCAAAGTAGGCCGACGGCAGCCGTCGGCATTGATTTGGCCGTCGGGGTAGGGCCAATTTCCGGTAGTGGCAGCGCAAGTTCTCGGACCGCCAGTGCCATTTACTCGTTGAACAGCATGGCTTCAAAATCTCGAACAGGATCTACATCTCCAATTTTCTCGACCTTCTATGTTGAAGGAAACAGAACTTTTATTGCCCTAGCCTTCTCCGCGTCGCCTCAAGGTGTGGTGCCGGGGTAAGCTCCTCGCCCCAACGGCTGCGTGCTCCTCGCCTAATCGAGGGGTGCGAATGCGATGGTGCGGTGGTGGCGGCGGTGTCGTCCTCATGGGCACATATGGGAGGGTTCATGGGATAGACGGCGAGAGGATATGGGAGATCGAGCGGCGCAACCTAAGCGAGCCGGGGGTGTTCGGGGATCGTTCTATCCGGAGCAGGGAGCTGGGGGCAGGGGTAGAGCGTGAGGCTTGCCGGGCATGTCGTGCTCCGTGGAGGAGGGTTCGTGCCTGGAAGTGGAACCTGATCGGTGCCAACGATGGAGAAAAGCGCTAATTGTGGAGGAGATAACGCAGACAAATTAAATCCCCTAATCAAGGCTGGTTTTCAGGAAACCCGGGTGAATCGGGTGAAAGGGAGGCAACAAAAAATCGAACGAAGTCACGAAGGAAACGGAGTCCGTTTCCCGTTTCTTTTAGGTATAGTATAAATAAATAAATATAATATAGAGAGTATAGAGATAGTAGAGATAGAGAAGAGATTCTTTTCGGAAACCGGCGACGGCTCGTGCACGGTTGGAATCGGACTGAGCTGTGTTCATAAATAGGGCGCAGGCAACCGTTTTTTGCATCATCAGACGTTCCGTTTCACCACGAACCCCAACCCAACCCTTCCTTCGGCGACAGAGAGCTAGGGCACGGGCGGCCGGCCACGATGGTGCTCGCGGAGCTGGGCGGTAGCATCTCCCGCGCGCTGGCGCGGATGAGCAGCGCGACGGTGGTCGACGAGAACGTGCTCCGGGAGTGCCTCAACGAGATCGCGCGCGCGCTCATGCAGGCCGACGTCCGCTTCAAGATGGTCTGCGACCTGCAGGCCAACATCAAGAAGTCCGTCAACCTCGAGGCCCTCGCCGCCGGCACCAACAAGCGCCGCGTCATAGAGACCGCCGTCGGGAAGGAGCTCTGCAAGATGCTGGATCCCGGGAAGCCCGCCTTCGTCCCCAAGAAGGGCAAGCCCAACGTCGTCATGTTCGTCGGACTGCAAGGTCGGTCAGAATTTCTGATTGACCAACCTCCTTCTTTCTGAATTAATTTCTGATTGGCCGACCTCGCTTCTTTCTGAATTTCAATCTCCTTATGTAATTGCTGGTTTGGATTACAAATTTACAACATAATAACACTGATGACCGACGATCACTGATTACATATGTTTTGCAGGCTCTGGGAAAACCACCACATGTACCAAATACGCGCATTATCATCAGCGCAAGGGATTCAAGCCGTCACTGGTTTGCGCCGATACGTTCCGGGCCGGTGCTTTCGATCAGTTGAAGCAGAACGCAACCAAGGCCAAGATACCTTTCTACGGAAGGTACACTACATTGGCAGATTTATTACTCATGGATCAAAACCTAGCTTGTCTCTCCAGAATATTCACCTAATAGAATTGTTGTTTTTTGCAGCTACATGGAATCAGACCCTGTCAAGATTGCTGTGGAGGGCCTGGAAAAGTTCAGGCAAGAGAAATCTGATCTCATCATCATCGACACGAGTGGGCGCCATATGCAGGAGGCTGCGCTCTTCGAGGAGATGCGCCAAGTTGCGGAAGCAACGGTATTTACACTGTCTCATATAGTCCTGCACAGCATTATTATTCCTCTAGTTTTGAGATTTTTCACTGACATGCTTTGTATGGCTCTTCTACAGAAACCAGACCTGGTGATATTTGTGATGGATGGCAGCATTGGTCAGGCTGCATTCGATCAGGCACAGGCATTCAAACAGAGTGCTTCCGTTGGAGCTGTGATTATCACGAAAATGGATGGTCATGCAAAAGGAGGCGGTGCACTGAGCGCGTAAGTATTTATCTTTGTTTTCTCGCTCCTCCTTGTGCTATTCGTGTTACTACCTACTCCCTCTGTAATATAAGAGCTTTTAGATTACTATAAAGTACTATAGTTAACATATTAGTCTCTCTAGAGTTGTATTCCATTTGTAAATTTACACATCATCCATTATTTTAGTTCGACATGAAAATGCCACTCGGTTTAGGTTTAATTCTTTTGTTAAGGAAACACTGCCTCGCATATATGTTTAGTGTCCGTGAAGAAGCAGTTAAAACTGTTGTTGCTACACTGTATTCTCAAATTCTGATTTAGTTTTGTCATTGTGTGTTTTACAAATAGGTGAATACACCTTTGGATAGAGTAAGCGGGTTAAGAATCCAAGGAACTTTTTCTTGACATCCTTGCTTCTTTTTTCCAGGGTTGCAGCTACGAAAAGCCCGGTGATATTTATTGGAACTGGAGAACACATTGATGAGTTTGATGTTTTCAATGTGGAACCATTTGTCGGCCGTCTGCTAGGTTAGCAACTACATTCAGTATTGTTTATAACTTGTGATTCTTCTTTCCAGTTTAGCTAACGATGGTTTTCGCAGGTAGAGGAGACTTGCCTGGCTTACTCGACAAGATGGAAAGTATTGTGCCTGCTGATCAACAATCTGAGCTTGTGGCAAAGCTGGCTGAAGGAGCCTTCACTCTCAGACTTATGTATGAGCAATTCCAGAATCTCCTGAAAATGGGGCCAATGGGACAGGTATTTACCATGTTAACATCTGATTTAACTTTCATACGGTTCTTCTTCTGTGATAGCATTGCTTAAGCGTGCATTTTCTGATTTATCTTGCAGATCTTCTCCATGCTGCCCGGGTTTAGCTCGGAGCTGATGCCAAAGGGACAGGAGAAACAAAGCAAAGAAAAGATCAAGCGGTACATGACGATCATGGACTCCATGACAGCCGCAGGTGAGTTTAAATCTCTTTTGTGTGTAGCAAAAATACTGCAAGAGCGATCATCTGAAACTTATCCCATCGCTGATCGATCAACTTTGCAGAGCTCGACAGCAAGAACCCGAAGCTGATGACCGAGTCGCGGATCCTCCGGGTCGCTCGAGGGTCGGGCAGGCAAGTGAAGGACGTGACGGACATGCTGGAAGAGTACAAGCGACTGGCCAAGATGTGGAGCAAGCTGAATGTGTCGAAATTGATACCGCCGAACGGAAAGATGAGTGATCAGGCCATCCAGAAGATGCTCAAAGCCATGCCGCCGCAAGTGGTGCAGCAGATGGGGGGCAAAAGTGCCTTCGAGGCTCTGGTGAAGCAAATGGGCGGCAAGGACATGAGCAAAATGCTTGCTGGCATGAAGGGTGGTGCTTAGTCTTGCAAATGTAGGTGGTGCCCTTGCTACGTTGTAGTAGAATTTCTCTCCTGACAAGATATTTCCCAACTCCCCATTGTACTTAAATTTCTCTGGAACTGACATGTAGACAATCAAATTCACTGAGTGTGGCTTTTATGACTTTGTTATCTGGATTACATGGGCTTCTGCAGAGTATGAAACACCAAAGTTAAATTTTCAAGTCCAAACTCTGAGGCTTCCTGCTGCATTTTTAGAGATTTCGATAAGAAATAAGTCTGCTGAGCCAAATTGTTAGTGTGTACTACTCCCTCTGTTCCAAAATAGATGATCCAACTTTGTACTAACTTGAGTACAAAGTTGAGTCATCTATTTTGGAACGGAGGGAGTAGTAGCTAGGTCAAGATTTGACAACTTTTCTTTTTGACAGCTGTCACGATGTTACACCTTTACTATGCGGAGTTGATATGTTTTAGTACCAATCAAATGGAATATACACCATTATTTGATCCTTACCGTTTTGCACTGCTAGCCTATCGTAATGGAATCGGTATATGGTGCATTAATTATTACTCTCTCGTTTTAGAGACTTGTTTACATTACGTAAGGCGTCAATGGTTACTAATATATTATACTCACATATCTTTAATATCTTCCCCAATCTTTTTGACGTGCATTTCCTGCATAGAACTTGTATTATTGTGCACGTGTGAATGATGTGGGAGAAAGATCAATGAAATAATACTCATTAAAAGAACACATGAATAGCCCGTTATTGTACAATATATCATGTGCGCTAGAAAATGAGAATTGGGCGTCCACCGGTTAGCTAGCTAGAGCATGCTAAGTGCCCGGAGCCCGCCAACCCGTGTTTGAGGCTCAACCTCCGTCAGGCCGGCTGGTGCTCACCTTTCTCCTTACAATCAGGGCCATTGAGGGGCTAGACATGGTCGGTCAAGTTCTCTTGTATGCGCTATAGATAAATAACACACTACTTGCTACCAATGTATTGTGTTGAGAGAAATAACATGTTAATTGCTAACAATGTATTCTTTTTTTGCGGGGTAACAATGTGTGTGCTAATCTTTCATCTTCTATATAAGGATTACAACAGAACTCGCTCTTTAGACATTCAACTCACACCGCCTTAGAAGTTCAGCATTTGAAGATGTTGAATAGGTCGGCCCCAAGCTGCATTCAAAATGATGCTAGTCGTGACATCACATTTAGACTACCCACAATGGGGAGTAATTTGGACTAGTAACATGCATATGTTACTACTCTATATTATTACCACTATAGTAGAGAGTAACATATGTGTGGTGTCATACAATACTTCATTTATTAGGTTATAGATTCATCTTGTCTTGAAATATGTGTTGTTACCCATAGTAGGCGTAACTAGCTATATTACTCAATTCATTTATCTTCTTATTAAATCATTGACACATAAGCAAATTTGCTGAGTTGGACATGATGTTTGTCCTAGAGGCGTCAAACGAGAAGGTGCATGATACATCTCCATCGTATCTACTTTTCCAAACACTTTTGCCCTTATTTTGGACTCTAACTTGCATGATTTGAATGGAACTAACCCAGACTGACGATATTTTCAGCAGAATTGACATGGTGTTATTTTTGTGCAGAAATAAAAGTTTTCGGAATGACCTGAAAATCAACGACGAATATTTTTGGAATATATAAAAAATACTGGCAAAAGAATCAAAGCCAGGGGCCCACACCCTGTCCATGAGGGTGAGGGCACGCCTACCCCCTGGGCGCGCCCCCTGCCTCGTGGGCCCCCTGGTGCTCCACCGATCTCAACTCCAACTCTATATATTCACGTTCGGCAAGAAAAGAAAATCAGGGAGAAGGATTCATCGCGTTTTACGATACGGAGCCGCCGCCAAGCCCTAATCTCTCTCGGGAGGGCTGATCTGGAGTCCGTTCGGGGCTCCGGAGAGGGGAATTCGTCGTCATCGTCATCATCAACCTTCCTCCATTACCAATTTCATGATGCTCACTGTTGTGCGTGAGTAATTCCATCATAGGCTTGCTGGACGGTGATGGGTTGGATGAGATTTATCATGTAATCGAGTTAGTTTTGTTAGGGTTTGATCCTTAGTATCTATTATGTTCTGAGATTGATGTTGCTATGACTTTGCTATGCTTAATGCTTGTCACTAGGGCCCGAGTGCCATGATTTCATATCTGAACCTATTATGTTTCGATGAATATATGTGAGTTCTTGATCCTATTTTGTAAGTCAATAGTCACCTATTATGTGTGACGATCCGTTAACCCCGAAGTGACAATAATTGGGATACTTACCGGTGATGACCGTAGTTTGAGGAGTTCATGTATTCACTGAGTGTTAATGCTTTGGTCTGGTACTCTATTAAAAGGAGGCCTTAATATCCCTTAGTTTCCAATAGGACCCCGCTGCCACGGGAGGGTAGGACAAAAGATGTCATGCAAGTTCTTTTCCATAAGCACGTATGACTATATTCGGAATACATGCCTACATTACATTGATGAACTGGAGCTAGTTCCGTGTCACCCTATGTTATAACTGTTGCATGAGGAATCATATCCGACATAATTATCCATCACTGATCCATTGCCTACGAGCTTTTCACATATTGATCTTTGCTTAGTTACCTTTCTGTTGCCACTGTTATGCTTGCTATAAAACTGCTACAGTTACCTTTGCCACCGTTATTGTTACTTCCATACTACTTTGCTACTAAATACTTTGCTGCAGATATTAAGTGTTCCAGGTGCGGTTGAATTGACAACTCAACTGTTAATACTTGAGAATATTCTTTGGCTCCCCTTGTGTCGAATCAATAAATTTGGGTTGAATACTCTACCCTCTAAAACTGTTGTGATCCCCTATACTCGTGGGTTATCAAGACTATTTTCTGGCGCCGTTGTTAGGGAGCATAGCTCTATTCTTTGACTCACTTGGGATTTATATCTGTTGATCACTATGAAGAACTTGAAAGATGAAAGAACCAATATTTTTCCCTCAACTACGAGGGGAGGTAAGGAACTGCCATCTAGCTCTGCACTTGATTCACCTTCTGTTTTGAGTAAACTTGCGACACCTACACCTGCTATTTATTCTGATATGTCGCATGTTATTAATGATGCCACTTCTGCTTTGCATGATACTTATGATGAATCTACTTCTATGCTTGATAATACTGTGCCATTAGGTGAATTTCTTGATGAACAACTTGTTAGGGCTAGAGAGAATGAAATTATTGAAACTGATAATATTGATGAAAGTGATGATGAAGATTCTCCCCCTAGATATGAATTACCTGTTGCGCCTGAGGGTTATGTTATGGATGAAGAAACTGCTAGAGACTTCTTAGCTTGCAATGATAGATATGATCTTAAAAAACTGTTAGCTAGGCTGAAAGAAAAATATTTGAATGCTAGAATGAAATATGACCCCGCTTTTGCTACTTCACCTATCGGTATTTATGATAAGGATTATGATTTCTCTATCGATCCTGAGTTAATTACTTTGGTTGAATCTGATCCTTTTTATGGCTGTGAATCTGAAACTGTTGTGGCACATCTTACTAAATTAAATGATATAGCCACCCTATTCACTAATGATGAGAAAACTCGCTATTACTTTATTCTTAAGTTGTTTCCATTCTCATTAAAGGGTGATGCTAAAACATGGTTTAATTCTCTTGATCCTGGTTGTGTGTGTAGTCCCCAGGATATGATTTATTACTTCTCTGCTAAATATTTCCCCATTCATAAGAAACAAGCTGCTCTAAGGGAAATATATAATTTTGTGCAAATTGAAGAAGAGAGTCTCCCACAAGCTTGGGGGAGGCTTCTACGATTACTTAATGCTTTGCCTGATCATCCTCTCAAGAAAAATGAAATACTTGATATCTTTTATAATGGACTAACTGATGCTTCCAAAGACCATCTGGATAGTTGTGCTGGTTGTGTTTTTAGGAAAAGAACTGTTGATCAAGCTGAATTGCTATTGAATAATATGTTGAGTAATGAAAATGATTGGACACTTCCTGAACCAACTCCTAAACCAACTCCGAAGAAAAGGGGTATTCTATTTCTCAGTCCTGAAGATATGCAAGAGGCAAAGAAATCTATGAAAGAAAAAGGTATTGAAGCTGAAGATGTTAAGAATTTACCACCTATTGAAGAAATACATGGTCTTGATAACCCGACACAGGTAGTGAAGGTAAATTCTCTCTATAGATTTGATGAAAGTGATATTCCTCGTTATAAGTCTGCTAGCCAATGCTTAGATGAGTCTGATAATTTTATTGTTAAACAAGAAAACTTCAATGCTCATGTTGGTAGACAATTGAAACGTGCTACCTCTTGAGCACTGCGTTGGTTTTCCCTTGAAGAGGAAAGGGTGATGCAGCAAAGTAGCATAAGTATTTCCCTTAGTTTTTGAGAACCAAGGTATCAATCCAGTAGGAGACTACACGCAAGTCCCTCATACCTGCACAAACAAATAAGAACCTTGCAACCAACGCGATAAAGGGGTTGTCAATCCCTTCACGGTCACTTACGAGAGTGAGATCTGATAGAGATAATAATAAGATAAATATTTTGGGTATTTTTATGCTATAGATTGGAATATAAAGATTGCAAAATAAACGGCGCCAGAAATAGCTAGTTGACGGGAGATTAATATAATGGAGAATAGACCCGAGGGCCATAGGTTTCACTAGTGGCTTCTCTCAAGATAGCATAAGTATTACGGTGGGTGAACAAATTACTGTCAAGCAATTGATAGAAAAGTGCATAATTATGAGAACATCTAGGCATGATTATGTATATAGGCATCACGTCCGCGACAAGTAGACCGAAACGATTCTGCATCTACTACTATTAGTCCACACATCGACCATTATCCAGCATGCATCTAGAGTATTAAGTTCATAAGAACAGAGTAACGCATTAGGCAAGATGACATGATGTAGAGGGATAAACTCAAGAAATATGATATAAACCTCGTCTTTTTATCCTCGATGGCAACAATACAATACATGCCTTACTGCCCCTGCTGTCACTGAAAAAGGACACTGCAAGATTGAACCCAAAGCTAAGCACTTCTCCCATTGCAAGAAAGATCAATCTAGTAGGGCAAACCAAACTGATAATTCGAAGAGACTTGCATAGATAACCAATCATACATAAAAGAATTCAGAGAAGAATCAAATATTGTTCATAGATAAACTTGATCATAAACCCACAATTCATCGGATCTCGACAAACACACCGAAAAAGAGTTACATCAAATAGATCTCCAAGAAGATCGAGGAGAACATTGTATTGAGATCCAAAGAGAGAGAGAAGAAGCCATCTAGCTAGTAACTATGGATCCGAAGGTCTGTGGTAAACTACTCACACATCATCGGAGAGGCTATGGTGTTGATATAGAAGCCCTTCGTGATCAATTCCCCCTCCGGCGGAGCTCCGGAAAAGGCCCCAAGATGGGATCTCTTGGGTACAGAAGGTTGCGGCGGTGGAAATAGGGTTTTGTGGTGCTCCTGGATGTTTTCCGGGTATATGGACATATATAGGAGGAAGAAGTAGGTCGGTGGAGCCACGAGGGGCCCACGAGGGGGGCAGGCGCGCCTCCCTGCCTCGTGGCCTCGTTGATTTCTTGACGTCCACTCCAAGTCCTCTGGATCACGTCTGTTCCAAAAATAACTCTCCCGAAAGTTTCATTCCGTTTGGATTTCATTTGATATGATTGAACACTTGAGTGATTATATGTCTAGAGTTAAAGGTGAACTTAAACTTATTAGTAAACATGCTTCTATGGTTACCACTCAAGTAGAACAAGTACTTAAAGCTCAGAATGATTTGCTCAATGAATAAATAATAAAAACATGATAATGCTATTAGAGTTGTGACTAGAGGGGGTAAAATGACTCAGGAACCTTTGTATCCTGAACGCCACCGTAAGAGAATTGAGCAAGATTCTCACAGAACTAATATTGATGCACCTAGTTCTTCTAAGAAGAAGAAAAATAAAAATGATAGGACTTTGCATGCTTCTAGTGAACCTATTGTAGACACACCTGAGAATCCCAATGATATTTCTATTTCTGATGCTGAAACACAATCTGGTAATGAACATGAACCTAGTGATAATATTAATGATGATGTTCATGTTGATGCTCAACCTAGTAATAACAATAATGTAGAGATTGAACCTGTTGTTGATCTTGATAACCCACAATCAAAGAATCAACGTTATGATAAGAGAGGCTTTGTTGCTAGGAAGCACGGTAAAGAAAGAGAACCATGGGTTCAGAAACCCATGCATTTTCCTCCTAAATCATCCAAGAAAAAGGATGATGAGGATTTTGAGCGCTTTCCTGAAATGATTAGACCTATCTTTTTGCGTATGCGTTTGACTGATATGCTTAAAATGAACCCTTATGCTAAGTACATGAAAGATATTGTTACAAATAAAAGAAAGATATCGGAAGCTAAAATTTCCACCATGCTTGCTAATTATACTTTTAAAGGTGGAATACCAAAGAAACTAGGAGATCCCGGAGTACCAACTATACCATGCTCCATTAAAACAAACTATGTTAAACTGCTTTATGTGATCTCGGAGCCGGTGTTAGTGTTATGCATCTCTCCTTATATCGTATACTTGATTTGAATAAGTTGACACCTATTGAAATACCTTTGCAAATGGCTGATAAATCAACTGCTATAACTGTCGGTATTTGTGAGGATGTGCCTATTGTGGTTGCAAATGTTACTATTTTAACGGACTATGTTATTCTTGATATTCCCGAGGACGATAGTATGTCCATTATTCTTGAAAGACCCTTTTTGAATACTACAGGGGCTGTTATTGATTGCAACAAAGGCAATGTCACTTTTCATGTTAATGGTAATGAGCATACGGTACACTTTCCGAGGAAACAACCTCAAGTCCACAGTATCAATTCTATTGGAAAAATTCCAACAATTACTATTGGAGATTTTGAATTTCCTCTTCCAACTATCAAGAAGAAATATGATATTCTTATTGTTGGGGACGTGCATATCCCTGTTCTAGTGTTATTCGAAATTTCTCCGGTTTCATGCGATTCGGAATGAGTTTGTTAACAAGATTTGATCAACCTTGTTAGTGGATTCCTTTTGATGAGCATGAGATGGATGAAGTTAGAAAGCACAACTCTTTGTACCCTCCTTTTACTTTTTGTTATTTAGATTAAATAAAGCAAAAAATAGTATTTTTTGTCTATTTTCTGAATTATCCTTGCAATAAAAAATACCCCGAAAATAAAAGTTCTCCAAATGTCCCGAAAATAAAATATGATTTTTATAGAATATCTGGCACTGAGAACACACCAGAGGGGGCAACCACCTGGCCACGAGGGTGCAGGGCGCGCCCCTGCCTCGTGGGCCCCTCGTGGCCCCCCTCCACTTATTCCAGCACCCACACACTTCTTCTTCCTCCAGAAAAAATCATCCACCAGCTCAAACCCGAGTTCTAGCTCATCTTGCTGCCATTTTCGATCTCCTTGCTCAAAGCTCCATTCACAAAACTGCTTTGGGGGATTGTTCTTCGGTATGTGACTCCTCCAATGGTCCAATAAGTTTTTTTCTAGTGCTTTATTGATTGCAATTTTTTGCTGCTTAGGTGGCCCTGTTCTTGAGCTTGCATGTCAAATTTATTTGGTCCCAAGTAGTTTTAATGCATGATATAGTCTCTAGGCACTTATAGGAGTAGTTGCTATCAATCTTGTTGAGTTTGATTCACTTTTATTTTGAGTGACTAAAAATTTCAGAAATTTTTCAGCGGAAGAAATATGTTTAGAAAAATGTACCAAGGTGGTTCCTCAAGGAAGCAAGGACCCAGGCCCGCGATACGTGAGCCGGACTATGAACTACCAAGAGAAGCTCAAGTGCGGCCTTGTGAATGGCCGTCAGAAGATTTTATGGTCCAAGCAGGAATTAAGGAGGAATTTGATGTGTATGTGCGTAATGCTGAACTTGAGGGCTTCGTGTCAGATAAGTGCCCCCAATATTATCACCTAATTGATTCCTTTGTGAGAAGGTTTAAATTTACATCATCACGCAATTCTCACACTGTCCTATTTGATCTGTATGATAAATCTTATACCATGGATGATAACCCACAAGTATAGGGTATCGCAACAGTTTTCGAGGGTAGAGTATTCAACCCAAATTTATTGATTCGACACAAGGGGAGCCAAAGAATATTCTCAAGTATTAGCAGCTGAGTTGTCAATTCAACCACACCTGGATAACTTAATATCTGCAGCAAAGTATTTAATAGCAAAGTAATATGATAGTAGTGGTAATGGTGGCAAAAGGTAACGGTAGCAAAAGTAATATTTTTGGGTTTTATAGTGATTGTAACAGTAGCAACGGAAAAGTAAATAAGCGAAGAACAATATATGGAAAGCTCGTAGGCAATGGATCGGTGATAGAGAATTATGTCAGACGCGATCGATCATGTAACAGTAATAACCTAGGGTGACATAGAACTAGCTCCAGTTCATCAATGTAATGTAGGCATGTATTCCGGATATAGTCATACGTGCTTATGGAAAAAACTTGCATGGCATCTTTTGTCCTACCCTCCCGTGGCAGCGGGGTCCTATTGGAAACTAAGGGATATTAAGGCCTCCTTTTAATAGAGTACCGGACCAAAGCTTTAGCACATAGTGAATACAGGAACTCCTCAAACTACGGTCATCACCGGTAGTGGTCCCGATTATTGTCACTTCGGGGTTAACGGATCATAACACATAATAGGTGACTATAGACTTGCAAGATAGGATCAAGAACTCTCATAGGTTTAGATCCGAAATCATTGCACTCGGGCCCTAGTGACAAGCATTAAGCATAGCAAAGTCATAGCAACATCAACTAAAGAGAAAATTCCTTATATAACACTGTTTTAAATTTTGATTCCCTATTTGACACTAGAAAACTTTTTCTTCCCTATATAAAACTGCGCCTAAATTTTATGCCCTTTACGACACTTTCATCCATTTTAAGCCTTAAAGATGTTAAATGACACCTGAAAAGACCTATTTACCCCTCATGTGGCATGTGACAAAATTTTACGTTTATGTGTGTATTCGGCTGACTCGTTTTGTGTACGTCACCGACAAGCATCGAGGACAATTCGTACGGCTGGACGCAGCCGCCGCGCGTACTGGTGCTGCTCGCACCTCTTGGCCTCTGATGCTGCTGGCCGCAAAGCTTCTTGTGCTCTAAACTGATGGCAGCTGATATGAACGATGCATAGAGATAGAGTCCCTTCACTCGGACAGGCAAGGGTGCAGGCGCCGTGGCGGTTGGGGTTGACGTACACATCGAAGCTGGCTTTGAATTCTCACATCAAAAGCTAACTAGTTTTTTTTCGAGGAAAAAGCTAACTAGTTGATCGATTTAGCCACTGGCTAGACACGCATGTGCAGGACGCTGATGGTTGATCCCCACATGCGAGAAACACATGCACGTGAGTCATGAGTTGATGCCCACAAGAACTGGCGACACTCGGTGCTAGTTAGCTTCCTCTACTACGTATATATCAGTGCATGTCCAGCTAGAATTGATCCACATGCCTACCTGCTTGATTCTTGATGTGTACGGAACCATTTGCTCGAAAAGTTCTCGGGCTACCGCTTGGAATAAGCGGTTAGCTATCTCAAAAACAATCAACAACTTGAAAAAAAAAGTTCTCGGGCCGGCAAGCACTCGGATACAATGCCACAAAACGAACCGGCCTGATACACATAGTATAAGCTAAAAATTTGTCACATACCATATGAAAGGGTAAATAGGTCTTTTCAGGTGTCATTTAACACCGTTAAGGCTAAAAATGGGCGAAAGTGTTGTAAAAGGCATAAAATTTAGACTCGATGTTAAATAAGGAAGAAAAAGTTTTTCAGTGTCAAATAAGGCAACAAATTTTAAGACAGTGTTAAATAAGGAATTCTCTCCTAAAAGAACATAGTGGATACTAGTAGGGATCAAACTCTAACAAAACTAACTCGATTACATGATAAATCTCATCCAACACTGTCTAGCAAGCCTACAATGGAATTACTCACGCATGGCGGTGAGCATCATGAAATTGATGATGGAGGAAGGTTGATGATGACGATGGCGATGGGTTCCCCTCTTCGGAGCCCCGAACGGACTCCAGATCAGCCCTCCCAAGAGAGTTTAGGGCTTGGCGGCGGCTCCGTATCGTAAAACGTGATGAATCCTTCTCTCCGATTTTTTCTCCCCGAAAGTGAATATATGGAGTCAAGGTTGAGGTCGGTGGAGCGTCAGGAGGCCACGAGGCAGGGGGCGCCCAGGGGGTAGGGCGCGCCCCCACCCTCGTGGACATGGTGTGGGCCCCCTGACGTGTATCTTTCTTCCAATATTTTTATATATTCCAAAATTATTCTCCGTTGATTTTCAGGTCATTCCGAGAACTTTTATTTCTACACAAAATAACACCATGGCAATTCTGCTGAAAACAGCGTCAGTACGGGTTAGTTCCATTCAAATCATGCAAGTTAGAGTCCAAACTAAGGGCAAAAGTGTTTGGAAAAGTAGATACAACAGATATGTATCAACTCCCCCAAGCTTAAACCTTTGCTTGTCCTCAAGCAATTTAGTTGATAAACTGAAAGTGATAAAGAAAAACTTTTACAAACTCTGTTTGCTCTTGTTGTTGTAAATATGTAAAGCCAGCATTCAAGTTTTCAGCAAAGATTATGAACTAACCATATTCACAATAACATTTAGGTCTCATGTTCACTCATATCAATGGCATAATCAACTAGCGAGCAATAATAATAAATCTCGGATGACAACACTTTCTCAAAACAATCATAATATGATATAACAGGATGGTATCTCACTAGCCCTTTCTGAGACTGCAAAACATAAATGCAGAGCACCTTTAAAGATCAAGGACTGACTAGACATTGTAATTCATGGTAAAAGAGATCCAATCAAGTCATAATCAATGTAAACTAATAGTAATGGATGCAAATGACAGTGGTGCTCTCCAACTGGTGCTTTTTAATAAGAGGATGATGACTCAACATAAAAGTAAATAGATAGGCCCTTCGCGGAGGGAATCAAGGATTTGTATAGGTGCCAGAGCTCGGTTTTCAAATAGATATGAATAATATTTTGAGCGGTATACTTTCATTGTCAACATAACAACCGAGAGATCTTGATATCTTCCATGCTACACACATTATAGGCGGTTCCCAAACAGAATGGTAAAGTTTATACTCCCCCTCCACCAACAAGCATCAACCCATGGCTTGCTCGAAACAACGAGTGCCTCCAACTAACAACAATCCTGGGGGAGTTTTGTTTGAAGTTATTTTGATTTGATTTGCATAAAGCATGGGACTGGGCATCCCGGTGACCAACCATGTTCTCGTGAGTGAGGAGCGGAGTCCACTCCTCTTGAGAATAACCCGCCTAGCATGGAAGATGCAGATAGCCCTAGTTGATACATGAGCTATTCGAGCATACAAAAGAGGATGTTCATTTGAAGGTTTAGAGTTTGGCACATACAAATTTACTTGGAATGGCAGGTAGATACCGTGTATAGGCAGGTATGGTGGACTTATATGGAATAACTTTGGGGTTTATGGAATTGGATGCACAAGTAGTATTCCCGCTTAGTACAAGTGAAGGCTAGAAAAAGACTGGGAAGCGACCAGCTAGAGAGCGACAACAGTCATGAACATGCATTAAAATTAATCAACACCGAATGCAAGCATGAGTAGGATATAATGCACCATGAACATAAATATCGTAGAGGCTATGTTGATTTTGTTTCAACTACATGCGTGAACATGTGCCAAGTCAAGCCACTCGAATCATTCAAAAGAGGATACCACCTTATCATACCACATCACAACCATTTTAATAGCATGTTGGCACGCAACGTAAACCATTATAAGCTCCTAGCTAATTAAGCATGGCATAAGCAACTACAATCTTTAATTGTCATTGCAAACATGTTTATTCATAATAGGTTGAATCAGGAATGATGAACTAATCATATTTACAAAAACAAGAGAGGTCGAGTTCATACCAGCTTTTCTCATCTCAATCAGTCCATCATATATCGTCATTATTGCCTTTCACTTGCATGACCGAATAGTGTGGAAAATAATAATAGTGCACGTGCATTGGACTAAGCTGGGATCTGCAAGCATTCAATTCAAGAGAGAAGACAAGGTAATATGAGCTCTTTGTTAGATCAACAATAATGCATATGAGAGCCACTCAATGTTTTAATCATGGTCTTCTCCTGTCAACCCCCAAAGAACAAGAAAGAAATAAAACTACACGGGAAATCTCCCAACAAGCAAAAGAAGAACGAGAAATCTTTTTGGGTTTTGTTTTTAGTTACTACTACAAGCATGTAAAGTAAACTAGCTAAAAGCTACAACTAATTTTTTTTGTTTTTTTATTAAGGTTTATCAAACACACAAGAACAAAGCATAAAAAGGGAAATAAACTAGCATGGATGATACAGTGAAAAAGTATGAGCACCGACAACTAGCATGAGTGTGTGAACATAAATGTAATGTCGGTGAGAAATACGTACTCCCCCAAGCTTAGGCTTTTGGCCTAAGTTGGTCTATGGCCACGCCTGGCCTGGCGGATATACAAAGTTGTAGCGGGGGTCGTACTGAGATGGATCCCCCTGGTGCCACTGGTTGGCAGTCTCTTTCGGATTCCACTGATAAATAGACTGCCGGTGAGGATCAAATTGTGGTTCCGGCTCTGGCTCTGTAGCTGGTGTGGTGTTTTCGGTAGGCGTGAATGGCCTCCGGCGGAACAAGGTACTTGCCTGCAGATAAGTCAAATAAGGAAGGAGCGGGCAAAGTAATAGTCTCGGGGTGATTTTTATCAAATATCAGCTTGTACTTAAGCATCTTTTCCTTATTCTTAACGATAAAATCATGTGTTACCATACTCTTATAGTCTAGAAAAACAAGAGGCAGCAACTTCTCTTCCTTCTCATAATGCCTAATAGGTATGTTAAAGTGTGCAGCGAGGCGCGAGGCAAAGATACCTCCCAAGATGGGGCCCTTAGTAGGTTAAGATTTAAAGGCTTTGCAACAATAGTGCCCATACTAAATGTGTCATCACGGAACAAGGCATGGCACAAAATAACAATATCAGGGGCACTAAGGTTGCCACGGTTTCCGCGACCAATTAAGCATCTACTAGCAAATATTGCAAAGTAACGTAAAACAGGAAAATGTATGCTAGTGATTCTTGCATCGAAAACTTTCCTCGTTTCCCCTACAACAATTGTATCAATAAACCCTTCCACATCGTCACAATGTGGTTCCTCCACACTGCCCTCAAAACGGATCAAACAAATCCGGCAAAAGTCACGAAGTGACATCTCCTTATGCTCATCATATAAATAAAATTCCACCGAAGGTGGTGAGCTCCTGATACGTCTCCGTCGTATCTACTTTTCCAAACACTTTTGCCCTTGTTTTGGACTCTAACTTGCATGATTTGAATGGAACTAACCCGGACTGACGATGTTTTCAGCAGAATTGCCATGGTGTTATTTATGTGCAGAAACAAAAGTTCTCGGAATGACCTGAAACTTCACGGAACATCTATTTGGAAATAATAAAAAATCCTTGCAAAAGATGAAGACCAGGGGGCCCACACCCTAGCCACGAGGGTGGGGGCGCGCCTGCTCCCCCCCCCCCCAGGGCGCGCCCCCCTACCTCGTGGGCCCCTTGGAGCTCCTCCGATCTCGACTCCAACTCTATATATTTGGTTTCGGAGAGAGATAAAATCGGAGAGAAGGATTCATCGTGTTTTACGATACGGAGCCGCCGCCAAGCCCTAAAACCTCTCGGGAGGGCTGATCTGGAGTCCGTTCGGGGCTCCGGAGAGGGGAATCCGTCGCCATCGTCATCATCAACCATCCTCCATCACCAATTTCATGATGCTCACCATCGTGCGTGAGTAATTCCATCATAGGCTTGCTGGAGGTGATGGGTTGGATGAGATTTATCATGTAATCGAGTTAGTTTCGTTAGGGTTTGATCCCTAGTATCCACTATGTTCTGAGATTGATGTTGCTATGACTTTGCTATGCTTAATGCTTGTCACTAGGGCCCGAGTTCCATGATTTCAGATCTGAACCAATTATGTTTTCATCAATGTATGAGAGTTATTGATCCTATCTTGCAAGTCTATAGTCACCTATTATGTGTTACGATCCGTTAACCCCGAAGTGACAATAATCGGGATACTTACCGGTGATGACCGTAGTTTGAGGAGTTCATGTATTCACTATGTGTTAATGCTTTGGTCCGGTACTCTATTAAAAGGAGGCCTTAATATCCCTTAGTTTCCGCTTGGACCCCGCTGCCACGGGAGGGTAGGACAAAGATGTCATGCAAGTTCTTTTCCATAAGCACGTATGACTATATTCGAAATACATGCCTACATTACATTGATGAATTGGAGCTAGTCCTGTGTCACCCTAGGTTATGACTGTTACATTGATGAATTATCCATCATTTATCCATGGCGGCTCTGTATCGTAAAACGTGATGATTTCTTCTCTCTTATTTTTTTTTCTCCCCGAAAGCAGTTATATAGAGTTGGAGTTGGAGTCGGGGAGTCTCCAGGGGGCCCATGAGGTAGGGGACGCGCCCTAGGGGGGGCGCCCCCCACCCTCGTGACAAGGGTGTGGGCCCCCTGGTCTTCATCTTCGGCGAGGATTTTTTATTATTTATTGTAAGATATCCCGTGGAGTTTCAGGTCATTCTGAGAACTTTTGTTTTCTGCACATAAAACAACATCATGGCAATTCTGCTGAAAACAGCGTCAGTCTGGGTTAGTTCCATTCAAATCATACAAGTTAGAGTCCAAAACAAGGGCAAAAGTGTTTGGAAAAGTAGATACGTTGGAGACATATCAGTAGGCTGCCCGTTTCGGACCAACACTCAGAGGAGCACTGGCCTGGGGGGTTTAAAATAAAGATGACCCTTGAGTCTGCAGAACCCAAGGGAAAAAGGCTTAGGTGGCAAATGGTAAAACCAAGGTTGGGCCTTGCTGGAGGAGTTTTATTCAAGGTGAACTGTCAAGGGGTTCCCATTATAACCCAACCGCGTAAGGAACGCAAAATCGAGGAACATAACACCGGTATGACGGAAACTAGGGCGGCATGAGTGGAACAAAACACCAGGCATAAGGTCGAGCCTTCCACCCTTTACCAAGTATATAGGTGCATTAAAGTAAACAAGATATAATAATGATATCCCAACAATAATCATGTTCCAACAAGGAACAAACTCCATCTTCACCTGCAACTAGCAACGCTATAAGAGGGGCTGAGCAAAGCGGTAACATAGCCAAACAACGGTTTGCTAGGAAAGGTGGGTTATAGGCTTGACATGGCAATATGGGAGGCATGATATATAAAGTGGTAGGTATCGCGGCATAGCAATAGAGCGAGCAACTAGCAAACAAAGATAGAAGTGATTTCGAGGGTATGGTCATCTTGCCTGCAAAGTTCTCCGAGTTGACGAAAACCTTGTTGGAAATATGCCCTAGAGGCAATAATAAATTGATTATTATTATATTTCCTTGTTCATGATAATCGTTTATTATCCATGCTAGAATTGTATTGATAGGAAACTCAGATACATGTGTGGATACATAGACAACACCATGTCCCTAGTAAGCCTCTAGTTGACTAGCTCGTTAATCAATAGATGGTTACGGTTTCCTGACCATGGACATTGGATGTCGTTGATAACGGGATCACATCATTAGGAGAATGATGTGATGGACAAGACCCAATCCTAAGCCTAGCACAAGATCATGTAGTTCGTATGCTAAAGCTTTTCTAATGTCAAGTATCATTTCCTTAGACCATGAGATTGTGCAACTCCCGGATACCGTAGGAGTGCTTTGGGTGTGCCAAACGTCACAACGTAACTGGGTGGCTATAAAGGTACACTACGGGTATCTCTGAAAGTGTCTGTTGGGTTGGCATGAATCGAGATTGGGATTTGTCACTCCGTGTAAACGGAGAGGTATCTCTGGGCCCACTCGGTAGGACATCATCATAATGTGCACAATGTGACCAAGGGGTTGATCACGGGATGATGTGTTACGGAACGAGTAAAGAGACTTGCCGGTAACGAGATTGAACAAGGTATCGGTATACCGACGATCGAATCTCGGGCAAGTACCATACCGCTAGACAAAGGGGATTGTATACGGGATCGATTGAGTCCTTGACATCGTGGTTCATCCGATGAGATCATTGTGGAACATGTGGGAGCCAACATGGGTATCCAGATCCCGCTGTTGGTTATTGACCAGAGAACATCTCGGTCATGACTACATGTCTCCCGAACCCGTAGGGTCTACACACTTAAGGTTCGATGACGCTAGGGTTATAAAGGAAGTTTGTATGTGGTTACCGAATGTTGTTCGGAGTCCCGGATGAGATCCCGGACGTCACGAGGAGTTCCGGAATGGTCCGGAGGTAAAGATTTATATATAGGAAGTCCTGTTTCGGCCATCGGGACAAGTTTCGGGGTCATCGGTATTGTACCGGGACCACCGGAAGGGTCCCGGGGGCCCACCGGGTGGGGCCACCTGCCCGGGGGGCCACATGGGCTGTAGGGGGTGCGCCTTGGCCTACATGGGCCAAGGGCACCAGCCCCTAGAGGCCCATGCGCCAAGATATAGGAAAAAGGGGAGAGTCCTAAAGGGGGAAGGCACCTCCGAGGTGCCTTGGGGAGGATGGACTCCTCCCCCCCTCTTAGCCGCACCCCTTCCTTGGAGGAAGGGGCAAGGCTGCGCCTCCCCCTCTCCCCTGCCCCTATATATAGTGGAGGGGAGGGAGGGCATCCATACCTGAGCCCTTGGCGCCTCCCTCCCTCCCGTGACACCTCCTCCTCTCCCGTAGGTGCTTGGCGAAGCCCTGCAGGATTGCCACGCTCCTCCATCACCACCACGCCGTTGTGCTGCTGCTGGATGGAGTCTTCCTCAACCTCTCCCTCTCTCCTTGCTGGATCAAGGCGTGGGAGACGTCGTCGAGCTGTACGTGTGTTGAACGCGGAGGTGCTGTCCGTTCGGCACTAGGATCATCGGTGATCTGAATCACGACGAGTACGACTCCATCAACCCCGTTCACTTGAACGCTTCCGCTTAGCGATCTACAAGGGTATGTAGATGCACTCTCTTTCTACTCGTTGCTGGTCTCTCCATAGATAGATCTTGGTGATTCGTAGGGAAAAATTTTGAATTTCTGCTACGTTCACCAACAGTGGAATCATGAGCTAGGTCTATTGCGTAGATTCTTTGCACGAGTAGAACACAAAGTAGTTGTGGGCGTTGATGTTGTTCAATATGCTTACCGTTACTAGTCCAATCTTGTTTCGACGGTATTGTGGGATGAAGCGGCCCGGACCGACCTTACACGTACTCTTACGTGAGACAGGTTCCACCGATTGACATGCACTTGGTGCATAAGGTGGCTAGCGGGTGCCAGTCTCTCCCACTTTAGTCGGAACGGATTCGATGAAAAGGGTCCTTATGAAGGGTAAATAGCAATTGGCATATCACGTTGTGGTCTTGCGTAGGTAAGAAACGTTCTTGCTAGAAACCCATAGCAGCCACGTAAACATGCAACAACAATTAGAGGACGTCTAACTTGTTTTTGCAGGGTATGCTATGTGATGTGATATGGCCAAGAAGAATGTGATGAATGATATGTGATGTATGAGATTGATCATGTTCTTGTAATAGGATTCACGACTTGCATGTCGATGAGTATGACAACCGGCAGGAGCCATAGGAGTTGTCTTTATTTTTTGTATGACCTGCGTGTCATTGAAGAACGCCATGTAACTTACTTTACTTTATTGCTAAACGCGTTAGCCATAGAAGTAGAAGTAGTCGTTGGCGTGACAACTTCATGAAGACACGATGATGGAGATCATGATGATGGAGATCATGGTGTCATGCCGGTGACGATGATGATCATGGAGCCCCGAAGATGGAGATCAAAAGGAGCAAAGTGATGATGGCCATATCATGTCACTATTTGATTGCATGTGATGTTTATCATGTTTATACATCTTATTTGCTTAGTACGACGGTAGTAAATAAGATGATCCCTTACCACAATTTAAAGAAGTGTTCTCCCCTAACTGTGCACCGTTGCGACAGTTTGCTATTTCAAAACATCACGTGATGATCGGGTGTTTTATTCAGACGTTCAAATACAACGGGTGTTGACGAGCCTAGCATGTACAGACATGGCCTCGGAACACACGCGAAACACTTAGGGTTAACTTGACGAGCCTAGCATGTACAGACATGGCCTCGGAACACGGAGACCGAAAGGTCGAACATGAGTCGTATAGAAGATACGATCAACATGAAGATGTTCACCGATGATGACTAGTCCGTCTCACGTGATGATCGGACACGGCCTAGTTTGACTCGGATCATGTAATCACTTAGATGACTAGAGGGATGTCTATCTGAGTGGGAGTTCATAAGATGAACTTAATTATCCTGAACATAGTCAAAAGGTTTTTGCAAATTATGTCGTAGCTCACGCTGTAGTTCTACTGTTTAGATATGTTCCTAGAGAAAAATTAGTTGAAAGTTGATAGTAGCAATTATGCGGACAGTAGAAAGCTTATGTCCTTAATGCACTGCTCAGTGTGCCGAACCCCAAACGTTGTTTGTGGATGTTGCGAACATCGGACATACACGTTTTGATAACTACATGATAGTTCAGTTAAACGGTTTAGAGTTGAGGCACCAAAGACATTTTTGAAACGTCGCGAAACATATGAGATGTTTTGAGGGCTGAAATTGGGATTTCAGGCTCGTGCCCATGTCAAGAGGTATAAGACCTCCGATGACTTTCTTAACCTGCAAACTAAGGAGAAAAGCTCAATTGTTGAGCTTGTGCTCAGATTGTCTGAGTACAACAATCATTTGAATCGAGTGGGAGTTGATCTTCCAGATAAGACAGTGATGGTTCTCCAAAGTCATTGCCACCAAGCTGTTAGAGCTTCGTGATGAACTATAACATATCAGGGATAGATATGATGATCCTTGAGATACTCGCGATGTTTGACACCGCGAAAGTAGAAATCAAGAAGGAGCATCAATTGTTGATGGTTGGTGAAACCACTAGTTTCAAGAAGGGCAAGGGCAAGAAGGGATACTTCATGAAACGGCAAATCAGCTGCTGCTCTAGTGAAGAAACCCAAGGTAAAACCCAAACCCGAGACTAAGTGCTTCTGTAATAAGGGGAACAACCACTAGAGCAGAATTACCCTAGATACTTGGTAGATAAGAAGGCTGGCAAGGTCGATAGAAGTATATTGGATATACATTGTGTTAATGTGTACTTTGCTAGTACTCCTAGTAGCACCAGGGTATTAGATACCGGTTCGGTTGCTAAGTGGTAGTAACTCGAAATAAAAGCTACGGAATAAAACGGAGACTAGCTAATGGTGAGCTGACGATACGTGTTGGAAGTGTTTCCAAGTTTGATGTGATCTAACATCGCACGCTCCCTCTACCATCAAGATTAGTATTAAACCGGAATAAGTGCTCTTGCACCTAAAGGAATGGTTTATTGAATCTCGATCGTAGTGATACACATTTTCGTGCCAAAAGATAGTAATGATAGTACCACCTACTTGTGGCACTGCCACGTAAGTCATATCGGTATAAAACGCATGAAGAAGCTCCATATTGATGGATCTTTGGGCTCACTCGTTTTTGAAAAGTTTGAGACATGCGAACCATGTCTATTGGTGTGTATGCATGAAGAAACTCCATGCAAATGGACCTTTTTGACTCACTTGATTTTGAATCACTTGGGACATGCAAATCATACCACATGGGCAAGATGACTGAAAAGCCTCGTTTTCAGTAAGATGGAACAAGATAGCAACTTGTTGGAAGCAACACATTTTGATGTGTGCAGTCCAATGAGTGCTGAGGCATGCAGTGAATATCGTTATGTTCTTACTTCACAGATGATTCGAGTAGATGTTGAGTATATTTACTTGATGAAACACAAGTCTGAATTATTGAATGGTTCAAGTAATTTCGGAGTGAAGTAGAAGATCATTGTGACAAGAGGATAAAATGTCTATGATATGATCATAGTGATGAGTATCTGAGTTACGAGTTTTGGCACACAATTAAGACATTGTGGAAATTGTTTCACAATTAATACCGCCTGGAACACCATAGTGTGATGGTGTGTCCGAACATCATAGTTGCACCCTATTGGATATGATGCATACCATGATGTCTCTTATCGAGTTACCACTATCGTTCATGGGTTAGGCATTAGAGACAACCGCACTCACTTTAAATAGGGCACCATGTAATTCCGATGAGATGACACCGTATGAATTATGGTTTAGAGAAACCTAAGTTGTCGTTTCTTAAAGGTTTGGGGCTGCGACGCTTATGTGAAAAAGTTTCAGGATTAAGCTCGAACCCAAAGCGGATAAAGTACATCTTCATAGGACACCCAAAACAGTTGGGTATACCTCCTAATTCAGATCCGAAAGCAATATGAATTGTTTCTTGAATCGGGTCCTTTTTCGAGGAAAGGTTTCTCTCGAAAGAGTTGAGTGGGAGGATGGTGGAGACTTGATGAGGTTATTGAACCGTCTCTTCAACTAGTGTGTGGCAGGGCACAGGAAGTTGTTCCTGTGGCACCTACACCAATTGAAGTGGAAACTTATGATAGTGATCATGAAGTTTCGGATCAAGTCACTACCGAACCTCGTAGGGTGACAAGGATACATACTACTTCAGAGTGGTACAGTAATCCTGTCTTGAAGGCCATGTTGCTAGACAACAATGAACCTACGAGCTATGGAGAAGCGATGGTGGGCCCAAATTCCGACAAATGGTTAGAAGCCATAAAATCCGAGATAGGATCCATGTATGAAAACAAAGTGTAGACTTTGGCAGAACAACTCGATGGTCGTAAGGCTGTTGAGTGCAGATGGATTTTGAAAGGAAGACAGACAATGATGGTAAGTGTCACCATTGAGAAAGCTCGACTTGTCGTTAAGATGTTTTTCGACAAGTTCAAGGAGTTGACTACGATGAGACTTTCTCACTCGTAGCGATGCTAAGAGTCTGTTGGAATTATATTAGCAATTATTGCATTATTTATGAAATCTTGCAGATAGGATGTCAAAACATTGTTTCCTCGACGATTCTTGAGGAAAGGTTGTATGTGATACAACCGGAAGATTTTGTCTATCCTGAAATATGCTAATAAGTATGCAAAGCTCCAGCAATCCTTCTGAGGACTGGAGTGAGCATCTCGGAGTTGGAATGTATGCTTTGATGATGATCAAAGATTTTGGGTGTATACAAAGTTTATGAGAAACTTGTATTTCCAAAGAAGTGAGTGGGAGCACTATAGAATTTCTGATGAGTATATGTTGTTGACATGTTAATGATCAGAAATGATGTAGAATTTCTAGAAAGCATATAGGGTTATTTGAAAGGTGTTTTTCAATAGAAAGCCTAGATTAAGCTACTTGAACATTGAGCATCAAGATCTATAAGGATAGATCAAAATGCTTAATAATACTTTCAAATGAGCACATACCTTGACATGATCTTGAAGGTGTTCAAGATGGACCAGTCAAACAAGGAGTTCTTGCCTGAGTTGTAAGGTACGAAGTTAAGACTTAAAGCTCGACCACGGCAGAATAGAGAGAAAGGACGAAGGTCGTCCCCTATGCTTAAGACGTAGGCTCTTCAGTATGCTATGCTGTGTACCGCACCTGAAGTGTGCCTTGCCATGAGTCAGTCAAGGGGTACAAGAGTGATCCAAGAATGGATCACAGGACAGCGGTCAAAGTTATCCTTAGTAACTAGTGGACTAAGGAATTTTCTCAATTATGGAGGTGGTAAAAGAGTTCGTCGTAAAGGGTTACGAAAATGCAAGCTTAACACCTATCCGGATAGCTCTGAGTAGAGATACCGGATACGTATAATGGAGCAACAATTTATAATAGCTCCAAGTAGAACAGTTATTTGGAATAGCTCCAAATAGAACGTGGTAGCTGCATCTAGGAGATGACATAGAGATTTGTAAAGCACACACGGATCTGAAAGGTTCAGACCCGTTGACTATAACCTCTCTCACAAGCATAACATGATCAAACCCAGAACTCATCGAGTGTTAATCACATGGTAAATGTGAACTAGATTATTGACTCTAGTAAACTCTTTGGGTGTTAGTCACATGGGGATGTGACCTTGAGTGTTAATCGCATATCGATGTGAACTAGATTATTGACTCTAGTGCAAGTGGGAGACTGTTGGAAATATGCCCTAGAGGCAATAATAAATTGATTATTATTATATTTCCTTGTTCATGATAATCGTTTATTATCCATGCTAGAATTGTATTGATAGGAAACTCAGATACATGTGTGGATACATAGACAACACCATGTCCCTAGTAAGCCTCTAGTTGACCAGCTCGTTAATCAATAGATGGTTACGGTTTCCTGACCATGGACATTGGATGTCGTTGATAACGGGATCACATCATTAGGAGAATGATGTGATGGACAAGACCCAATCCTAAGCCTAGCACAAGATCATGTAGTTCGTATGCTAAAGCTTTTCTAATGTCAAGTATCATTTCCTTAGACCATGAGATTGTGCAACTCCCGGATACCGTAGGAGTGCTTTGGGTGTGCCAAACGTCACAACGTAACTGGGTGGCTATAAAGGTACACTACGGGTATCTCTGAAAGTGTCTGTTGGGTTGGCACGAATCGAGATTGGGATTTTGTCACTCCGTGTAAACGGAGAGGTATCTCTGGGCCCACTCGGTAGGACATCATCATAATGTGCACAATGTGACCAAGGGGTTGATCACGGGATGATGTGTTATGGAACGAGTAAAGAGACTTGCCGGTAACGAGATTGAACAGGGTATCGGTATACCGACGATCGAATCTCGGGCAAGTACCATACCGCTAGACAAAGGGAATTGTATACGGGATTGATTGAGTCCTTGACATCGTGGTTCATCCGATGAGATCATCGTGGAACATGTGGGAGCCAACATGGGTATCCAGATCCCGCTGTTGGTTATTGACCGGAGAACGTCTCGGTCATGTCTGCATGTCTCCCGAACCCGTAGGGTCTACACACTTAAGGTTCGATGACGCTAGGGTTATAAAGGAAGCTTGTATGTGGTTACCGAATGTTGTTCGGAGTCCCGGATGAGATCCCGGACGTCACGAGGAGTTCCGGAATGGTCCGGAGGTAAAGATTTATATATAGGAAGTCCTGTTTCGGCCATCGGGACAAGTTTCGGGGTCATCGGTATTGTACCGGGACCACCGGAAGGGTCCCGGGGGCCCACCGGGTGGGGCCACCTGCCCCGGGGGGCCACATGGGCTGTAGGGGGTGTGCCTTGGCCTACATGGGCCAAGGGCACCAGCCCCTAGAGGCCCATGCGCCAAGATAAAGGAAAAAGGGGAGAGTCCTAAAGGGGGAAGGCACCTCCGAGGTGCCTTGGGGAGGATGGACTCCTCCCCCCTCCTTAGCCGCACCCCTTCCTTGGAGGAGGGGGCAAGGCTGTGCCTCCCCCCTCTCCCCTGCCCCTATATATAGTGGAGGGGAGGGAGGGCATCCATACCTGAGCCCTTGGCGCCTCCCTCCCTCCCGTGACACCTCCTCCTCTCCCGTAGGTGCTTGGCGAAGCCCTGCAGGATTGCCACGCTCCTCCATCACCACCACGCCGTTGTGCTGCTGCTGGATGGAGTCTTCCTCAACCTCTCCCTCTCTCCTTGCTGGATCAAGGCGTGGGAGACGTCGTCGAGCTGTACGTGTGTTGAACGCGGAGGTGCTGTCCGTTCGGCACTAGGATCATCGGTGATCTGAATCACGACGAGTACGACTCCATCAACCCCGTTCACTTGAACGCTTCCGCTTAGCGATCTACAAGGGTATGTAGATGCACTCTCTTTCTACTCGTTGCTGGTCTCTCCATAGATAGATCTTGGTGATTCGTAGGGAAAATTTTTGAATTTCTGCTACGTTCACCAACAAACCTGATCCTCGTAAGCGTACTCAATGGGTTCCTTGATCACAAACTCGTCTCCCGGCTCTACCCAAGGCAAGAACACAAGCAAAGGAAACCACAATCAACCACGGTGCAATGTGCAAGCAACATGATTCAAAACATGGCATGATATGCGGGATGTGATATGCAATGCATATGCGTGCTTCGGAAGGAAAAGATTGAACCAGGCATCAACTTGGCAAACTAAGTGCGCCGCTGGAAAGATGAGTTGATTTTGGTCGAAATCGATATAAAGATCACCGGAATCGGATGCACGGTTTGCAAATGGCAAGAAAAACAATAATGGCACAATTCTGCGATTAACAGCACGATGCCATCTAGAATGCAACAATAAACTAAGCTACTGCACTCCAACATAGCAACAAAGCACATGGCAGGGATCTACTCAAGATGCTTGATGATACATCTCCAACGTATCTATAATTTTTGATTGCTCCATGCTATATTATCTATTGTTTTGGACTATACTGGGCTTTATTTTCCATTTTTATATTATTTTTGGGACTAACCTATTAACCGGAGGCCCAGCCCAGAATTGCTGTTTTTTGCCTATTTCGGTGTTTCGAAGAAACAGAATATCAAACGGAGTCCAAACGGAATAAAACCTTTGGGAATGTGATTTTCTCGCCGAACGTGATCCAAGAGACTTGAACCCTACTCCAAGGAGTCAAAGAGGCGGTCACGAGGGTGGGGGCGCCCCCCCCCTAGGGCGCGCCCCCCTGCCTCGTGGGCCCCTCGGTGCTCCACCAACGTACTCCTTCCTCCTATATATACATACGTACCCCCAAACAAACAGATACGGAGCCAAAAACCTAAATCCACTGCCTCAACTTCCTGTATCCACGAGATCCCATCTTGGGGCCTGTTCCGGAGCTCCGCCGAAGAGGGCCGCCATCACGGAGGGCTTCTACATCATCATAGCCTCTCCGATGAAGTGTGAGTAGTTTACCTCAGACCTTCGGGTCCATAGTTAGTAGCTAGATGGCTTCTTCTCTCTTTTTGGATCTCAATACAAAGTTCTCCCCCTCTCTTGTGGAGATCTATTCGATGTAATCTTCTTTTTGCGGTGTGTTTGTTGAGACCGATGAATTGTGGGTTTATGATCAAGTCTATCTATGAATAATATTTGAATCTTCTCTGAATTCTTTTATGTATGATTGGTTATCTTTGCAAGTCTCTTCGAATTATCCGTTTGGTTTGGCCAACTAGATTGGTAGTTCTTGCCATGGGAGAAGTGCTTAGCTTTGGGTTCGATCTTGCGGTGTCCTTTCCCAGTGACAGAAGGGGCAACAAGGCATGTATTGTATCGTTGCCATCGAGGATAACAAGATGGGGTTTATTTCATATTGCCTGAATTTATCTCTCTACATCATGTCATCTTGCTTAAGGCGTTACTCTGTTTTTAACTTAATACTCTAGATGCATGCTGGATAGCGGTCGATGAGTGGAGTAATAGTAGTAGATGCAGAATCATTTCGGTCTACTTGTCACGGACATGATGCCTATATACATGATCATGCCTAGATATTCTCATAACTATGCTCAATTCTGTCAATTGCTCAACAGTAATTTGTTCACCCACCGTAGAATACTTATGCTCTTGAGAGAAGCCACTAGTGAAACCTATGGCCCACGAGTCTATTCTCATCATATCAATCTCCATCACTTTAATCTTGCTTTGCTTTTTTACTTTGCCTTTACTTTTTACTTTGCATCTTTATACCAAAAATATTATATCTATCAGATCTCACTCTCGTAAGTGATAGCGAAGGGATTGACAACCCCTAATCGTGCTGGCTGCGAGTAGCTATCGTGTTGTGCAGGTACGAGGGACTTGAGCGTGTCCTCCTACTGGATTGATACCTTGGTTCTCAAAAACTGAGGGAAATACTTACGCTACTTTGCTGCATCATCCCTTCCTCTTCGGGGAAAACCAATGCAAGCTCAAGACATAGCAAGAAGGATTTCTGGCGCTGTTGCCGGGGAGTCTACGCAAAAAGTCAACATACCAAGTACCCATCACAATCCCTATCTCTCGCATTACATTATTTGCCATTTGCCTCTTGTTTTCCTCTCCCCCACTTCACCCTTACCGTTTTATTCGCCCTTTCTCTGTCTATCCTCCCTCTCTTTTGCCCGTTTGCTCTTGTTTGCTCATGTGCTAGTTTGCTTGCTTGTCGTTATGTCTGAAATTGGGGAAGTTATCGCCAATATGGGCGATAACAATATCATGGAAAATTCTGATGCTCCTGCTGAAGAACCCCCTACCTACCATACAAAAAGATTTCGAATCGGTAGTGGTAATATTATTGGAAAATGAGTTATTCAAGATTTGTTTACTTGTGCCGGTGCTTTGCCCTCTATGGGCGGTTCTAATCTCCGTAGAACTAGTAGTCTTGCGGACGCTATTGCCATGCTTATCGTTGAACTTGAAAGACAATTTATGCATATGCACCCATCTATACAAAGAGTTTTCCTAGAATTTTCTAATATCGAGCATTCCTCTATTAAGCGTGCCACTACTATCTTTTTGGCTCATGAATTCAGATTTACAATAAAAGAATCCAAAGAAATCTTTGCGCACTATAGGGTGGACGCTGGTTGTCCTCCCACAGAATCTATCCTCTTCGATCAAGAAGAAATTATGCGCTTTCAATCCCTTGATTATGTTGCTTTTAATGAAAACCTTAGAAAAAAGGTACCAATCAATATTTTAATTGATAGAATCTCTGAACTTAATGATGATTTGGCTATTCGAAATAACGAGCTAGGGTGCTCTCTTGAGTTTAGGCTCACAAGGTTCTGTCAAAAGAATGCTTATAATGGTGAATTGGTTGTACAATACGAAGGGCCGAAAGAGGAATCTATACCTCCTAAAATTGATCTTGGGGACTTCTGTCCTATTAAATTTAGCCCTTTTGATTACTTTTGCTTGCCTCAAAGAAAATTTGTTGCCGAACGTAGAGAATATGAAATGAGTTTCACCAATCTATCTTATTAATACGGCAATACCTAGATCTATCCTTGCTTTTATGCCTAGCTAGGGGCGTTAAACGATAGCGCTTGTTGGGAGGCAACCCAATTTTATTTTTATTCTTGTTTTTTGCTCCTGCTTAGTAATAAATAAATTATTTAGCCTCTGTTTTGGTTTTGTTTTTTGTGTTTAATTAGTGTTTGTGCCAAGTAGAACCGTTGGGAAGACTTGGGGAAAGTCTTTGTTGAACTTGCTGTAAAAAACAGAAACTTTAGCTCTCACGAGAACTGCTGTCATTTTTATTTTAAGAGTGATATTTAGTTAATTCTTTTTTAAGATGATTAATAGATAAATTCTTCACGTCCAGCAATTTATTTTAGAATTTTTGGGGTTCCATATCTTGCTCTAGCTACAGATTAATACAGACTGTTCTGTTTTTGACAGATTCTGTTTTTCGTGTGTTGTTTGCTTATTTTGATGAATCTATGGTTAGTAAAATAGTTTATAACTCATAGAGAAGTTGGAATACAGTAGGTTTAACACCAATATAAATAAAGAATGAGTTCATTACAGTACCTTGAAGTGGTCTTTTGTTTTCTTGGAGCTATATTTTTATTCACCAACATGATATGTGTTTTGCTTGGAGCGTCTTGTATTATTTGTGTCTTTTTGTTTTAGTATGACACAATCATCCTTGTGTTGGGGAACGTAGTAATTTCAAAAAAATTCCTATGCACACGCAAGATCATGGTGATGCATAGCAACAAGAGAGGAGAGTGTTGTCTACGTACCCTCGTAGACCGAAAGCGAAAGCGTTAGCACAACGCGGTTGATGTAGTCGTACGTCTTCACGGCCCGACTGATCAAGCACCAAAACTACAGCACCTCCGAGTTCTAGCACACGTTCAGCTCGATGACGATCCCCGGACTCCGATCCAGCAGAATGTCGGGGAAGAGTTCCCTTCAGCACGACGGCGTGGTGACGATCTTGATGTCTACCGTCGCAGGGCTTCGCCTAAGCACCGCTACAATATTATCGAGGATTATGGTGGAGGGGGGCACCGCACACGGCTAAGAGAACGATCACGAAGATCAACTTGTTGTGTCTATTGGGTGCCCCATGGCCACGTATATAGAGCACCTTTCCGATGTCCGAATATAGTCGTCCAATATATCGATTTTTACATCTCAACCATTTCGAGACTCCTCATCATGTCCCCGATCTCATCTGGGACTCCGAACTCCTTCGGTACATCAAAATTCATAAACTCATAATATAACTGTCATCGAAACCTTAAGCGTGTGGACCCTATGGGTTCTAGAACAATGTAGACATGACCGAGACACGTCTCCGGTCAATAACCAATAGCGGAACCTGGATGCTCATATTGGCTCCCACATATTCTACGAAGATCTTTATCGGTCAGACCGCATAACAACATACGTTGTTCCCTTTGTCATCGGTATGTTACTTACCCGAGATTCGTCGGTATCTCAATACCTAGTTCAATATCGTTACCGGCAAGTCTCTTTACTCGTTCCGTAATACATCATCTCGCAACTAACTCATTAGTTGCAATGCTTGCAAGGCTTTAGGTGATGTGCATTACCGAGAGCGCCCAGAGATACCTCTCCGACAATCGGAGTGACAAATCCTAATCTCGAAATACGCCAACCCAACAAGTACCTTCGGAGACACCTGTAGAGCACCTTTATAATCACCCAGTAATGTTGTGACGTTTGGTGGCACACAAAGTGTTCCTCTGGTAAACAGGAGTTGCATAATCTCATAGTCATAGGAACATGTATAAGTCATGAAGAAAGCAATAGCAACAAATTAAACGATCAAGTGCTATGCTAACGGAATGGGTCAAGTCAATCACATCATTCTCCTAATGATGTGATCCCGTTAATCAAATGACAACTCATGTCTATGGTTAGGAAACATAACCATCTTTAATCAATGAGCTAGTCAAGTAGAGGCGTACTAGTGACACTCTGTGTTGGGGAACGTAGTAATTTCAAAAAAAAATCCTACGCACACGCAAGATCATGGTGATGCATAGCAACGAGCGGGGAGAGTGTTGTCTACATACCCTCGTAGACCGGCAAAGGAAGTGTTGACACAACGTAGAGGAAGTAGTCGTACGTCTTCCCGATCCGACCGATCCAAGTACCGAACGTACAGCACCTCCGAGTTCTGCACACATTCAGCTCGATGATGATCCCCAGACTCCGATCCAGCAAAGTGTCGGGGAAGAGTTCCGTCAGCACGACGGCGTGGTGGCGATCTTGATGTTCTACCGTCGCAGGGCTTCACCTAAGCACCGCTACAATATTATCAAGGAGTATGGTGAAGGGGGCACCGCACACGGCTAAGAAAATGATCACGAGGATCAACTTGTGTGTCTAGGGGTGCCCCCTGCCCCCGTATATAAAGGAGCCAAGGGGGGTGCGGCCGGCCCTATGAGGAGGCGCGCAGGAGGAGTCCTACTCCTACCGGGAGTAGGACTCCCCTTCCTTTCCCTAGTTGGATTAGGACTTGGGGAAGAAGGAAGAGAGGGAAGAAAGGAAAGGGGGGCGCCGCCCCCCTCCTTGTCCAATTCGGACTTGGGGGGGAGGGGCGCGCGGCAGCCCCTAGGCCTCCTCTTCTCTTCCTCCACTAGGCCCATTAAGGCCCATTAGGTTACCGGGGGGTTCCGGTAACCTCCCGGTACTCCGGTAAAATGCCGTTTTCACTCGGAACACTTCCGATGTCCAAACATAGGCTTCCAATATATCAATCTTTATGTATCGACCATTTCGAGACTCCTCGTCATGTCCGTGATCACATCTGGCACTCCGAACGAACTTCGGTACATCAAAATATATAAACTCATAATGAAACTCTCATCGTAACGTTAAGCGTGCGGACCCTACGGGTTCGAGAACAATGTAGACATGACCGAGACATGTCTCTGGTCAATAACCAATAGCGGAACCTGGATGCTCATATTGGCTCCTACGTATTCTACGAAGATCTTTATCGGTCAGACCGCATAACAACATACGTTGTTCCCTTTGTCATCGGTATGTTACTTGCCCGAGATTCGATCGTCGGTATCTCAATACCTAGTTCAATCTCGTTACCGGCAAGTCTCTTTACTCGTTTTGTAATACATCATCTCGCAACTAACTCATTAGTTGCAATGCTTGCAAGGCTTATGTGATGTGCATTACTGAGATGGCCCAGAGATACCTCTCCGACAATCAGAGTGACAAATCCTAATCTCGAAATACGCCAACCCAACATGTACCTTTGGAGACACCTGTAGAGCTCCTTTATAATCACCCAGTTACGTTGTGACGTTTGGTAGCACACAAAGTGTTACTCCGGCAAACGGGAGTTGCATAATCTCATAGTCATAGGAACATGTATAAGTCATGAAGAAAGCAATAGCAACATACTAAACGATCGGGTGCTAAGCTAATGGAATGGGTCATGTCAATCACATCATTCTCTAATGATGTGATCCCGTTAATCAAATGACAACACATGTCTATGGTTAAGAAACATAACCATCTTTGATCAACGAGCTAGTCAAGTAGAGGCATACTAGTATCACTCTGTTTGTCTATATATTCACACATGTATTATGTTTCCGGTTAATACAATTCTAGCATGAATAATAAACATTTATCATGAAATATGGAAATAAACAATAACTTTATTATTGCCTCTAGGGCATATTTCCTTCACTCTGTTTGTCTATGTATTCACACATGTATTATGTTTCCGGTTAATACAATTTTAGAATGAATAATAAACATTTATCATGATATAAGGAAATATATAATAACTTTATTATTGCCTCTAGGGCATATTTCCTTTAGTCTCTCACTTGCACTAGAGTCAATAATCTAGTTCACATCACCATGTGATTTAACATCAATAGTTTACATCACCATGTGATTAACACCCATAGTTCACATCGACATGTGACCAACACCCAAAGGGTTTACTAGAGTCAATAATCTAGTTCACATTGCTATGTGACTAACACCCAAAGAGTACTGAGGTGTGATCATGTTTTTGCTTGTGAGAGAATTTTAGTCAACGGGTCCACCACATTCAGATCCGTAAGTATTTTGCAAATTTCTATGTCAACAATGCTCTGCACAGAGCTACTCTAGTTAATTGCTCCCACTTTCAATATGTATCCAGATTGAGATTTAGAGTCATTTGGATCAGTATCAAAATTTGCATCGACGTAACCCTTTACAATGAACCTTTTGTCACTTCCATAATCGAGAAACATATCCTTATTCCACTAAGGATAATTTTGACCAATGTCCAGTGATCTACTCCTAGATCTCTATTGTACTCCTTTGCCAAACTCAGGACAGGGTATACAATAGGTCTGATACACAGCATGGCATAGTTTATAGAACCTATGGATGAGGCATAGGGAATGACTTTCATTCTCTCTCTATCTTCTGCCGTGGTCGGGTTTTGAGTCTTACTCAACTTCACACCTTGTAACACAGGCAAGAACTTCTTCTTTGACTATTCTATTTTGAACTACTTCAAAATCTTGTCAAGGTATGTACTCATTGAAAAAACTTATCAAGCATCTTGATCTATCTCTATAGATCTTGATGCTCAATATGTAAGCAGCTTCACCGAGGTCTTTCTTTGAAAAACTCCTTTCAAATATTCCTGTATGCTTTCCAAAATAATTCTACATTATCGCCGATCAACAATATGTCTTTCACATATACTTATCAGAAATGTTGTAGTGCTCCCACTCACTTTCTTGTAAATACAGGCTTCACTGCAAGTCTGTATAAAACTATATGCTTGATCAACTTATCAAAGCGTATATTCCAACTCCGAGATGCTTGCACCAGTCCATAGATGGATCGCTGGAGCTTGCATATTTTGTTAGTACCTTTAGGATTGACAAAACCTTCTAGTTGCATCATATACAACTCTTCTTTAATAAATCCACTAAGGAATGCAGTTTTGTTTATCCATTTGCCAGATTTCATAAAATGCGGCAATTGCTAACATGATTCGAACAGACTTAAGCATAGATACGAGTGAGAAACTCTCATCGTAGTCAACACCTTGAACTTGTCGAAAACCTTTTTGCGACAATTCTAGCTTTGTAGATAGTAACACTACTATCAGCGTCCGTCTTCCTCTTGAAGATCCATTTAATCTCAATGGCTCGCCGATCATTGGGCAGGTCAATCAAAGTCCATACTTTGTTCTCATACATGGATCTCATCTCAGATTTCATGGCCTCAAGCCATTTCGCGGAATCTGGGCTCATCATCGCTTCCTCATAGTACGTACGCTCGTCATGGTCAAGTAACATGACCTCCAGAACAGGATTACCGTACCACTCTGGTGCGGATCTCACTCTGGTTTACCTACGAGGTTCGGTAGTAACTTGATCTGAAGTTACATGATCATCATCATTAACTTCCTCACTAATCGGTGTAGTAGTCACAGGAACAGATTTCTGTGATGAACTACTTTCCAATAAGGGAGCAGGTACAGTTACCTCATCAAGTTCTATTTTCCTCCCACTCACTTCTTTCGAGAGAAACTCCTTTTCTAGAAAGGATCCATTCAAAGCAACGAATATATTGCCTTCGGATCTGTGATAGAAGGTGTACCCAACATTTTCTTTTGGGTATCCTATGAAGACGCACTTCTTCGATTTGGGTTAGAGCTTATCAGGTTGAAACTTTTTCACATAAGCATTGCAACCTCAAACTTTAAGAAACGACAGCTTAGGTTTCTTGCCAAACCATAGTTCATACGGTGTCGTCTCAATGGATTTAGATGGTGACCTATTTAACGTGAATGTAGTTGTCTCTAATGCATAACCCCAAAAGGATAGTGGTAGATCGGAAAGAGACATCATAGATCGCACCATGTCTAATAAAGTACGGTTATGACATTCGCACACACCATTACACTGTGGTGTTCCAGGTGGCGTGAGTAGTGAAACTATTTCACATTGTTTTAACTGAAGGCCAAACTCGTAACTCAAATATTTTACTTCTGCAATCATATCATAGAAACTTTTATTTTTGTTACGATGATTCTCCACTTCACTCTGAAATTCTTTGAACTTTTAAAATATTTCAGACTTGTGTTTCATCAAGTAGATATACTCATATCTGCTCAAATCATCTGTGAAGAACAGAAAATAATGATACCTGCCATGAGCCTCAATATTTATCGGACCACATACATTAGTATTAGTCATCTTGCCCATGAGGTATGGTTCACAAGCATCAACTGATTCATAATCAAGTGATTCCAAAAACCCATCAGCATGGATTTTCTTCATGCGCTTTACACCAATATGACCTAAACGGCAGTGCCACAAATAAGTTGCACTATCATTATTAACTTTGCATCTTTTGGCTTCAATATTATGAATATGTGTATCACCACGATCGAGATCCAACAAACCATTTTCATTGGGTGTATGACCATAGAAGGTTTTATTCATGTAAATAGAACAACAATTATTCTCTAACTTACCTGAATAACCGTATTGCAATAAACATGATCCAATCATATTTATTGATACGACCAATGTAATACCTGGTGTATCTTCAAATGTCGTCACCACTCAAGTCAAACCAACTAAAGAGATGACAAGCAAAGCAGAACTTGTGCGAACAAATTTGGTGCATGCTACTGAAAAACATCGAGGCATTGATGGGCGAATGTGTTTGTTATGTGGCCCCGGAATTAGTATTGTGTCGAGTTCAAGATCAACCTATATTGTTCCGGCCAAACGACCAAAACAAAAGTTGCAAATACAGCATGTATGGCAACGGAGGAAAGTGTGGAGCAGCCTTGATGTTTCTGATATATCATGCAAAGAACAGAGAAGAAGAAGTCGTGGACCCATGCATGGATTGACCCTTGAACAAGAAAACCAAGGGCAGGAGCCGAAACTAGAGAAGATCATCCCCACGTTCAGAACTCACCCTCAATGGATAAAGGTATGTTCGTTTCAATCCCATGGAATAAGGAACGCACGTACATGCTAGATAAATACATGCATGCTAATTAGCAAGAATATTATATTAGGAAGTTTCTTAAATAGTAGTTACGGTTGTGATTGGTTAGGATTTTTTTTTCTTATTCTAGTCCAAGTCTTGCACGACTTGTTTAGGTGTTAATTCTTTTTCTCCCTTTAGCGGAGCAGTCACGTGGAGATGGCTATTTATCACGGGCCACGGCCATTGTAACAGGGGAGATGAGTTGTGAGTTTTATTTTCGAGTATGAGATATACAGAAAAACGTTCGAGTTACAGGTGGCCATATCTTGTGTATTATCTGTGATTTTCCCATCGTGGAAATTTACTAGCGACGGAGGGTTGATCATCATATCGACGCCTACGTGATGATCCGAGGAGGTCATTATTTTCGTTTGTGTATTTTCGTACACATGTGAAAATTATCTTGAAGGTTGTGAGGAGGAACAAGGGGACGAACTGTTGATCAAGCATCGCCGTGAAAGATCGGGCCATCTACACGCGCGAATTAGCATCTCGCTAGTCCGTGCCTCATCAAGTGGTAAAATATCATCTATGAAGTCAAGCATCAACATGTTGAGCAGGAACGTATTGATGGAGGAGGAAGGCATTGGCGAGGTCACTCTTTTTCACACTCGTTGTGTCATGAACAAACGACATGTCAATCTGACGATCGATGAGAGTACCGCAGTCAATATGGTGTGCATGGAGGTGGTGAAAAAATTGGGGCTGAAGATGGCACCTCTTGAAAGGCCGTACACGTTGAAGTGGTTCAAAGGTGAAATCAAAATTACGCATCGGATTTTGCTATTTTTTGATCTGGGAAAATATTATTGTGCGGAATTTTTTCACCTTTGTCTTGTGTCCATGGTGTCGTGCCATCTACTACTTGGCAATCCATGGTGCAAACGTGTTGGCGCTATTCGGAATTTCAAGAAAAATAATTACTCTCTATCATGGAAGGGCCAGCAGATTTATTTTATTCCTATGCCAGTGGATCTGTACACTGCAGATTGGAAAAGTCGTTTGCTTAAAAGAAGAGAAGAGCAAGAATATATAAAGGAAGAAGTCGATGCACCGACGAAGGGGCTGAATCTTTTGGTGGAGAAGGTGCAAGATGATAGTGGTGCAAAGGGGCAGCGGTGGAGTGTTTTTAAAACACAGTGCAATATCAAGAATCGTGCATGCAAGATGATAATTGATGGTGGCAGTTTTACCAATGCCATAAGTAAAGATCTCATGCAGGCTTTGGGTTTGTCCATGTGGCGGCACCCAAAACCGCACCATGTTGAGTGGCTTTACAATTCTAGAAAATAAAAAATTACACATAAAGTACGTGTGACATTTGCTATTGGTGAATATATTGACAAAGTCGACTGCGATTTGTGCCAATGGATGCGTGCCAGCTCTTGTTGGGAAGACCATGGTAGTATGACCATGACGCTATGCATGCAGGTAAATCTAATACATATACATTCATGCACGATGGAAGACGACACGTGCTGAAACCAATGACGGAAAGTGCAATAAAAACAGAGTTCCAATTTCCCGAGTCTAAAATCAAGCTTGAAATAGACTTGAAACCGAGGACGGTTTCGCTTCAAGGAAGGGAGGATGATACGACCAATGTAATGCCTGGTGTATCTTCAAATGTCGTCACCACTCAAGTCAAACCAACTAAAGAGATGACAAGCAAAGCAGAACTTGTGCGAACAAATTTAGTGCATGCTACTGAAAAACATCGAGGCATTGATGGGCGAATGCGTTTGTTATGTGGCCCCAGAATTAGTATTGTGTCGAGTTCAAGATCAACCTATATTGTTCCAGCCATACGACCGAAACAAAAGTCGCAAATACAGCATGTATGGCAACGGAGGAAAGTATGGAGCAGCCTTGATGTTTCTGATATATCATGCAAAGAACAGAGAAGAAGAAGTTGTGGACCCATGCATGGATTGACCCTTGAACAAGAAAACCAAGGGCAGGAGCCGAAACTAGAGAAGATCATCCCCACGTTCAGAACTCCCCCTCAATGGATAAAGGCATGTTCGTTTCAATCCCATGGAATAAGGAACGCACGTTACGTGCTAGATAAATACATGCATGCTAATTAGCAAGAATATTATATTAGGAAGTTTCTTAAATAGTAGTTACGGTTGTGATTGGTTAGGATTTTTTGTTTCTTATTCTAGTCCAAGTCTTGCACGACTTGTTTAGGTGTTAATTCTTTTTTTTCCCTTTAGTGGAGCAGTCACGTGGAGATGGCTATTTATCACGGGCCACGGCCATTGTAACAAGGGAGATGAGTTGTGAGTTTTATTTTCGAGTATGAGATATACAGAAAAACGTTTGAGTTACGGGTGGCCATATCTTGTGTATTATCTGTGATTTTCCCATCGTGGAAATTTACTAGCGACGGAGGGTTGATCATCACATCGACGCCTAAGTGCTGATCCGAGGAGGTCATTATTTTCGTTTGTGTATTTTCGTACACATGTGAAAATTATCTTGAAGGTTGCAAGGAGGAACAAGGGGACGAACTGTTGATCAAGCATCGCCGTGAAAGATCGGACCATCTACACGCGCGAATTAGCATCTCGCTAGTTCGTGCCTCATCATTTATGCTCAACGCAAACACCAAATAACACTTATTTAGGTTCAACACTAATCCCGAAAGTATAGGGAGTGTGCGATGATGATCATATCAATCTTGGAACCACTTCCAACACACATCGTCACTTCACCCTTAACTAGTCTCTGTTCATTTTGCAACTCCCGTTTCGAGTTACCACTCTTAGCAACTGAACTAGTATCAAATACTGAGGGGTTGCTATAAACACTAGTAAAGTACACATCAATAACATGTATATCAAATATACCTATGTTCACTTTGCCATCCTTCTTATCCGCCAATTACTTGGGGTAGTTCCGCTTCGAGTGACCAGTCCCTTTGTAGTAGAAGCACTCAGTTTCAGTCTTAGGTCCAGACTTGGGTTTTTCACTTGAGCAACAACTTGCTTGCCGTTCTTCTTGAAGTTCCCCTTTCTTCCCTTTGTCCCTTTACTTGAAACTAGTGGTTTTGTTTACCATCAACACTTGATGCTTTTCTTGATTTCTACCTTCGTTGATTTCAGCATCACGAAGAGCTTGGAATCGTTTCCGTTATCCCTTGCATATTATAGTTCATCATGAAGTTCTACTAACTTGGTGATGGTGACTAGAGAATTCTGTCAATCACTATTTTATCTGGAAGATTAACTCCCACTTGATTCAAGCGATTGTAGTACCCAGACAATCTGAGCACATGCTCACTGCTTGAGCTATTCTCCTCCATCTTTTAGCTATAGAACTTGTTGGAGACTTCATATCTCTCAACTCGGGTATTTTCTTGAAATATTAACTTCAACTCCTGGAATATCTCATATGGTCCATGACGTTCAAAACGTCTTTGAAATCCCGATTCTAAGCCGTTTAAGCATGGTGCACCAAACTATCAAGTAGTCATCATATTGAGCTAGCCAAATGTTCATAACATCTGCATCTGCTCCTGCAATAGGTTTGTCACCTAGCGGTGCATCAAAGACATAATTCTTCTGTGCAGCAATGAGGATAAACCTCAGATCATGGATCCAATCCGCATCATTGCGACTAACATCTTTCAACTTAGTTTTCTCTAGGAACATATCAAAAATAAAACAGGGGAGCTAAACGCGAGCTATTGATCTACAACATAGATATGCTAATACTACCAGGACTAAGTTCATGATAAATTAAAGTTCAATTAATCATATTACTTAAGAACTCCCACTTAGATAGACATCCCTCTAATCATCTAAGTGATCACGTGATCCAAATCAACTAAACCATAACCGATCATCACATGAAATGGAGTAGCTTTCAATGGTGAACATCATTATGTTGATCATATCTACTATATGATTCACGCTTGACCTTTTGGTCTCAGTGTTCCGAGGCCATATCTGCATATGCTAGGCTCGTCAAGTTTAACCTGAGTATTCTGCGTGTGCAAAACTGGCTTGCACCCGTTGTAGATGGACGTAGAGCTTATCACACTCGATCATCACGTGGTGTCTGGGCACGACGAACTTTGGCAACGGTGCATACTTAGGGAGAACACTTTTATCTTGAAATTTAGTGAGAGATCATCTTATAATGCTACCGTCAATTAAAGCAAGATAAGATGCATAAAAGATAAATATCACATGCAATCAAAATATGTGACATGATATGGCCATCATCACCTTGTGCCTTTGATCTCCATCTCCAAAACATCGTCATGACACCATGATCTCCATCATCTTGATCTATATCAATGTGTCGTCACATGGTCGTCTCGTCAACTATTGCTCTTGCAACTATTGCTATCACATAGCGATAAAGTAAAGCAATTATTTGGCGCTTGCATCTTATGCAATAAAGAGACAACCATAAGGCTTCTGCCAGTTGCCGATAACTTCAACAAAACATGATCATCTTATACAACAACTTATATCATCACGTCTTGACCATATCACATCACAACATGCCCTGCAAAAACAAGTTAGACGTCCTCTACTTTGTTGTTGCAAGTTTTACGTGGCTGCTACGGGCTTAGCAAGAACCGTTCTTACCTACGAATCAAAACCACAATGATAGTTTGTCAAGTCTGTGTTGTTTTAACCTTCGCAAGGACCGGGCGTAGCCACACTCGGTTCAACTAAAGTTGGAGAAACTGACACCCGCCAGCCACCTGTGTGCAAAGCACGTCGGTAAAACCAGTCTCGCGTAAGCGTACGCGTAATGTCGGTCCGGGCTGCTTCATCCAACAATACCGCCGAACCAAAGTATGACATGCTGGTAAGCAGTATGACTTATATCGCCCACAACTCACTTGTGTTCTACTCGTGCATATAACATCAACACATAAAACCTAGACTCGGATGCCACTGTTGGGGAACGTAGTAATTTCAAAAAAAAATCCTACGCACACGCAAGATCATGGTGATGCATAGCAACAAGAGAGGAGAGTGTTGTCTACGTACCCTCGTAGACCAAAAGCGGAAGCATTAGCACAACGCGGTTGATGTAGTCGTACGTCTTCACGGCCCGACCGATCAATCAACGAAACTACGGCACCTCCGAGTTCTAGCACACGTTCAGCTCGATGACGATCCCCGGACTTTGATCCAGCAGAATGTCGGGGAAGAGTTCCGTCAGCACGACGGTGTGGTGACAATCTTGATGTTCTACCATCGCAGGGCTTCGCCTAAGCACCACTACAATGTTATCGAGGATTATGGTGGAGGGGGGCACCGCACACGGCTAAGAGAACGATCACGAAGATCAACTTGTTGTGCCTATGGGGTGCCCCCTGGCCACGTATATAAAGGAGTGGAGGAGGGGAGGGGCCGGCCCTCTCTATGGCGCGCCCTAGGGGAGTCTTACTCCCACCGGGAGTAGGATTCCCCCTTTCCTAGTAGAACTAGGAGCCCTTCCAAGTAGTAGGAGTAGGAGGGAAGGAAAGGGAAGGGAAAAGGAGAAGGAAGGAAGGGGGCGCCCCCCTTCCCTAGTCCAATTTGGACCAGACCAAGGGGAGGGGTGCGGCCACCCTTGAGGCCCTTTTCCTTCTTTCCCGTATGGCCCAATAAGGCCCAATACGTATTTCCGTAACTCTCCGGTACTCCGAAAAATACCTGAATCACTCGGAACCTTTTCGATGTCCGAATATAGTCGTCCAATATATCGATTTTTACATCTCGACCATTTCGAGACTCCTCGTCATGTCCCCGATCTCATCCGGGACTCCTAACTCCTTCGGTACATCAAAACTCATAAACTCATAATATAACTGTCATCGAAACCTTAAGCGTGCGGGCCCTACGGGTTCGAGAACAATGTAGACATGACCGAGACACGTCTTCGGTCAATAACCAATAGCGGAACCTGGATGCTCATATTGGCTCCCACATATTCTACGAAGATCTTTATCGGTCAGACCGCATAACAACATATGTTGTTCCCTTTGTCATCGGTATGTTACTTGCCCGAGATTCGATCGTCGGTATCTCAATACCTAGTTCAATATCGTTACCGGCAAGTCTCTTTACTCGTTCCGTAATACATCATCTCGCAACTAACTCATTATTTGCAATGCTTGCAAGGCTTTAGGTGATGTGCATTACCGACAGGGCCCAGAGATACCTCTCCGACAATTGGAGTGACAAATCCTAATCTCTAAATACACCAACCCAACAAGTACCTTCGAAGACACCTGTAGAGCACCTTTATAATCACCCAGTTACGTTGTGACGTTTGGTGGCACACAAAGTGTTCCTCTGGTAAACGGGAGTTGCATAATCTCATAGTCATAGGAACATGTATAAGTCATGAAGAAAGCAATAGCAACAAATTGAGTGTGTTGAATACTAAGAAAAGTTGGATGCTTGATAATTGTTTTGAGACATGGAGGTAATAATATCAAAGTCATGCTAGTAGAGTAATTGTGAATTTGAGAAGTGCTTGAGTTAAAGTTTACAAGTCCCGTAGCATGCATGTATGGTAAACGTTATGCAACAAATTTGAAACATGAGGTATTGTTCTTCTTATGAGTGGCGGTCGGGGACGAGCGATGGTCTTTTCCTACCAATCTATCCCCCTAGGAGCATGCGCGTAATACTTTGGTTTTTGATGGCTTGTAGAGTTTTGCAATAAGTATATGAGTTCTTTATGACTAATGTTGAGTCCATGGATTATACGCACTCTCACCCTTCCATCATTGCTAGCCTCTACGGTACCATGCATTGCCCTTTCTCACATCGAGAGTTGGTGCAAACTTCGCCGGTGCATCCAAACCCCGTGATATGATACGCTCTTTCACACATAAACCTCCTTATATCTTCCTCAAAACAGCCACCATACCTACCTATTATGGCATTTCCATAGCCATTCCGAGATATATTGCCATGCAACTTTCCACCATCCAGTTTATCATGACACATCCATCATTGTCATATTGCTTAGCATGATCATGTAGTTGACATAGTATTTGTGGCAAAGCCACCGTTCATAATTTTTTTTCATACTTGTCACTCTTGATTCATTGCATATCCCGGTACACCGCCGGAGGCATCCATATAGGGTCATACTTTGTTTTAGAATCGAGTTGTAATCATTGAGTTGTAAATAAATAAAAGTGTGATGATCATCATTTAATAGAGCATTGTCCCAAAAAAAGGCCAAAGAAAAAAAAGGCCCAAAAAAGAAGAAAATAAATAAAAAGGGGCAATGCTACTATTCCTTTTTCCACACTTGTGCTTCAAAGTAGCACCATGTTCTTCATATAGAGAGTCTCTTGAGTTATCACTTTCATATACTAGTGGGAATTTTCATTATAGAACTTGGCTTGTATATTCCAACAATGGGCCTCCTCAAGTGCCCTAGGTCTTCATGAGCAAGCAAGTTGGATGCACACCCACTTAGTTTCTTCTGTTGAGCTTTCGTACATTTATAGCTCTAGTGCATCCGTTGCATGGCAATCCCTACTCCTTGCATTAACATCAATTGATGGGCATCTCCATAGCCCATTGATTAGCCTCGTTGATGTAAGACTTTCTCCTTTTTTGTCTTCTCCACATAACCCCCACTATTATATTCTATTCCACCCATAGTGCTATATCCATGGCTCGCGCTCATGTATTGCGTGAAAGTTTATGAGTTTAAAATTATTAAGGTACGAAACAATTGCTTGGCTTGTCATCGGGGTTGTGCATGATGAGAGCATTCTTGTGTGACGAAAATGGAGCATGACTAAACTATATGATTTTGTAGGGATGAACTTTCTTTGGCCATGTTACTTTAAGAAAACATAATTGCTTTGTTGGTTTGCTTGAAGTATTATTATTCTTTATGTCAATATGAAATTTTGTCTTGAATCTTCCTAATCTGAATATTCATACCACAATTAAGAAGATTTGCATTGAAATTATGCCAAGTAGCACTCCGCATCAAAAATTCTCTTTTTACCATTTACCTACTTGAGGACGAGCAAGAATTAAGCTTGGGGATGCCTGATACGTCTCCAACGTACCTATAATTTTTGATTGCTCCATGCTATATTATCTACTGTTTTGGACTATATTGGGCTTTATTTTCCACTTTTATATTATTTTTGGGACTAACCTATTAACTAGAGGCCCAGCCCAGAATTGCTGTTTTTTGCCTATTTCAGTGTTTTGAAGAAATAGAATATCAAACGGAGTCCAAATGGAAAAAAACCTTCGGGAACGTGATTGTCTCGCCGAATGTGATCCAGGAGACTTGGACCCTACTCCAATGAATCAAAGAGGCTTTCACGAGGGTGGGGGGCGCGCCCCCCCTAGGGTGTGCCCCTGCCTCGTGGGCCCCTTGGTGCTCCACCGATGTACTCCTTCCTCCTATATATACCTACGTACCCCCAAACGAATAGATACGGAGCCAAAAACCTAATTCCACCGCCGCAACTTTCTGTATCCACGAGATCCCATCTTGGGGCCTGTTCCGGAGCTCCGCTGGAGAGGGCCGTCATCACGGAGGGCTTCTACATCATCATAGCCTCTCCGATGAAGTGTGAGTAGTTTACCTCAGACCTTCGGATCCATAGTTAGTAGCTAGATGGCTTCTTCTCTCTTTTTGGATCTCAATACAAAGTTCTCCCCCTCTCTTGTGGAGATCTATTCGATGTAATCTTCTTTTTGTGGTGTGTTTGTTGAGATCGATGAATTGTGGGTTTATGATCAAGTCTATCCATGAATAATATTTGAATCTTCTCTGAATTCTTTTATGTATGATTGGTTATCTTTGCAAGTCTCTTCGAATTATCCGTTTTGTTTGGCCAACTAGATTGGTAGTTCTTGCCATGGGAGAAGTGCTTAGCTTTGGGTTCGATCTTGCGGTGTCCTTTCCCAGTGACAGAAAGGGCAGCAAGGCACGTATTGTATCATTGCCATCGAGGATAACAAGATGGGGTTTATTTCATATTGCATGAATTTATCTCTCTACATCATGTCATCTTGCTTAAGGCGTTACTCTATTTTTAACTTAATACTCTAGATGCATGCTGGATAGCGGTTGATGAGTGGAGTAATAGTAGTAGATGCAGAATCGTTTCGGTCTACTTGTCACGGACGTGATGCCTATATACATGATCATGCCTAGATATTCTCATAACTATGCTCAATTATGTCAATTGCTCAACAGTAATTTGTTCACCCACCATAGAATACTTATGCTCTTGAGAGAAGCCACTAGTGAAACCTATGGCCCCGGGTCTATTCTCATTATATCAATCTCCATCACTTTAATCTTGCTTTGCTTTTTACTTTGCCTTTACTTTTTACTTTGCATCTTTATACCAAAAATACCAAAAATATTATATCTATCAGATCTCACTCTCGTAAGTGACCGTGAAGGGATTGACAACCCCTAATCGCGTTGGTTGCGAGTAGCTATCGTTTTGTGCAGGTACGAGGGACTTGAGCGTGGCCTCCTACTGGATTGATACCTTGGTTCTCAAAAACTAAGGGAAATACTTACCCTACTTTGCTGCATCATCCCTTCCTCTTCGGGGAAAACCAACGCAAGCTCAAGACGTAGCACTTGACAAAAGATGAACACTAAGCTACGGCTAAATCACACAATAGTAAGTTCAAACAAGCATGGCGAAAGTGCAAAAGATATCAGCATCACAGACTTAGTGAAAATACTAACATGCCAGGAATTAACATCAGGAAACAATGTTTAGAGCAAGATAACAACATGCTACAGGAACATATCATGGCAAAAAAAGGCATGGCATGAATCTACTCAAAGCACATAACAAAAGTCCCTTACTGACCATAAGCCAAAAAGGATCAGAAGATATGATGGAACCCATGTAAACATAGCAAGTTATGTTAACAGATTCAGACTTAGCAGAAAACTGGACATGGCAAAAACAGAGTTATGAAGGCATGTTTGCGAGCCCGATTCACTCAACACAAGGCAGTGCATGAAAAGCTAAGCATACTCCCAGAAAGAAGACATGATCAAGAAGCCAAGCAAAGCAAGAACAAACTCCTAGCATGCATGGATCAACTACAACAACCTTGGCAAAATTGATTAACACGTAAACAATCTGTCAGGAACATTTTATAGCAAAAGTAGAGCAAGATTGAGTCATGCTAGGGTACTCCATAAATGCAAACAGAGACATGGATGGATAGAGCATAACCATATGTCAAAATCATCCTTACTGAACATACTCAAAAGAAGGATGGATCTCTCTATAGCAACATGAACACATGGCATAAAAATAACAGCAGGGAAATGACTAGTGAAATTCTAAGTCCCTGAAATCAGCAACATCACGAGAGCTACTTTGCATGCTTGTGCTATTCACCACATTGATCACAAAAATACATGGCATACGCCCCTGTAAATATGGCATGACATAGCCCAAAACACATGTAGAGCTCATGACCATATGCAGCACACAATAATCATGGCAAAAATGACAAATGCTTATAAACTGATAAGAATTAGGAACTAACATTTTATAGCACTCTTGCATCAACAATTTTGGCATCAGGATGGACTCAAACAAGCATGTCACAATGGAACAAAATGAAGAGCACATCCAGATGAACAATTTGATATGACATGCGCATGAAACGGAGCTACGGTGATGAAGTTATGGCATGATGAACAGGGCTCCAGAATGTTAGAAAACAGGGACTTAGGATATTTTCAGGGTCAACCTTTTGGATCCAGATCTGGCGCGCGTGATTCAAGGTTCACCGGAGTTCTGGCGGGAGTTGATGGAGGAGGCCGGAGGAGGGAGCTTCGGGTGGCCGGAGAGGACGGAGGAGCTCGCCGACAAGGAGCTGGAGCTGCGGGCCCGCGACGTGCGGGCAGTGGCGCGCGCCGGCGGAGACAGGCGACGGCGACGAAGGCGAGCGGCGTGGTGGCGCCGATCTCCAGCGAGGCATAGGGCGGTGTGGCGGCGGGCAGAGCCCCTGGCGGCGGAGAGCGGAGTCCACGGGTGGCGTGCGGGCACCTGCAGGAGGCGCTCGGGCGGGTCAAGCGGATCGGGCCTGGAGGGCCAGATCCGGGTCCCGGCGGGCCGGCGTGGGCGTGGAGGAGAGAGAGGGAGGCGGCCGATGACGTGGCTGTGGCGGGTTTGAGGAGAGCGGCGGCGGGGCAACATGGCGGCCTATGATAGGTCGGGGTGAGGTGGCCGACGGACATGTCCGGCGCGCGGAGGAGGAAGATCTAGGGTTTGCACCGCGAAATTCGGAGGGAGACACATATATATAGGTAGAGGGAGCTAGGAGAGTCCAAATGAAGTGCGGTTTTCGGCCACGCGATCGTGATCGAACGGCCGAGAGGATGGAGGGGGTCTGGATGAGTTTGTGGGCTGACTTGGAGGGGGTGTTGGGCTGCAACACACACGAGGCCTTTACGGTTCCCCGGTTAACCGTTGGAGTATCAAACGAACTCCAAATGGCACGAAACTTGACAGGCGGTCTACCGGTGGTGTACCAAGGCCGCTTGGCAAATCTCGGTCCATTCCGAGAAAGTTTAACACCAGCACACGAAAAGAGGCAAAAGTGGGCGCCGGAGGACATAGGAGTGTCGGATCGCAAAACGGACAACGGGGAAAATGCTCGAATGCATGAGACGAACACGTATGCAGATGTGATGCACATGATGACATGATATGAAATGCATGACATGGACAAAAAGCAAAACAAAGTCAAAATCCAACCACGAAAGAAATATCGCATCTCCGGAAAAGGCAAGAATCGGAGTACAAATGTGGAAAGTTGTATCCGGGGCGTTACAACCTACCCCCCTGGGCACGCCCCCTGCCTCGTGGGCCCATGGTGGACCCCCTCCACTTATTCCTGCACCCACACACTTCTTCTTCCTCCCACAAACACGAATATACAATTCATACCCGGGTCCAAGCTCATTTTGCTGTCATTTTCGATCTCCTTGCTCAAAGCACCTCCCACAAAACTATGGGGGAATCTAGAGATATAACACAAGCTACCATAGGGAGCATTCATTTTCCTGATATACATTATTTTGCTCTCTTCATAGGTAGATGTATTAACGGTAAAGATGAAGCATGTCACATGTGTGTCCCTGACCTCAGTATTCTTAGGAGTGCTATGTTAGGAGATAAATCTTATAATTTGGGAGCCATTGTTGCACGCAGGTTGCATCTTAATAGATTTAATGGAGATTTCTTTGATGGAATTTATGCAACCCGCTTAGCTGGTTTTCTTGGTGTGACCATACGTAATGATGATATTGAATTGCCTCCTGTTTACCTAGACTTTAATGCTATGGTTCACTACCAGTTTGTCGAGAGGAATGAATCACCTCTCCAGTATCGCTTAATCTTTGATAGACGTTGTGATGTCCGTATTACTCTCCCTACTCCTGCCTTCTTTGATTATCAGGCAAAAGGAAGATATGTTATTACCAGAGAGGAGGCAGATGAGTACAAGAGGAGGGCGGGGGCCGCTCGTCGCCACGCTGCAGCTCAGGAGGCGATAGCCGCTGCATCTCAGTACTACCCCAACTATTACTATGGATATTCGCCAGGCCAACCGTGGCCATAGACCAACTTAGGCCAAAAGCCTAAGCTTGGGGGAGTACGTATCTCTCACCGACATTATATTCATGTTCACACACTCATTGCTAGATGTCGGTGCTCATACTTTTTCATTGTATCATCCATGCTAGTTTATTTCTTTTTTATGCTTTCTTCTTGTGTGTTTGATAAACCTTAAGAAAAACCAAAAAAAATAGTTGTAGTTTTTAGCTAGTTTTAATTTCCATGCTTGCAGTAGTAATTAAAAAGAAAATCCAAAAAGATTTCCTATTCTTCTTTTGCTTGTTGGGAGCTTTCCCGTGTAAGTAGTTTTATTTCTTTTCTTTTCTTTGGGGTCGATAGGAGAAGACCATGATTAAATTGTCGAAGTGGCTCTTATATGCATTATTGTTGATCTGACAAAAGAGCCCATATTGCCTTGTCTTCTCCTATTTATTGAATGCTTGCAGATTCCAGCTTAGTCCAATGCATGTGCACTATTATTATTATCCACATCGTTCGGTCGTGCGAGTGAAAGGCAATTATGACGATATATGATGAACTGATTGAGATGAGAAATATTGGTATGAACTCGACCTATCTTGTTTTTGTAAATATGATTAGTTCATCGTTCATGATTCAGCCTATTATAAATGAAACATGTTTGCAATGACAATTAGAGATTATAGTTGCTCATGCCATGCTTAAGTAGCTAGGAGTTTATAATGGTTTACCTTGCGTGTCAACATGCTATTAAAATGGTAGTGATGTGGTATGATAGGGTGGTATCCTCCTTTGAACAATTCAAGTGGCTTGACTTGGCACCTGTTAACGCATGTAGTTGAAACAAAATCAATATAGCCTCCACGATATTTATGTTCATGGTGAATTATATCCTACTCATACTTGCATTCAGTGTTGATTAATTTTAATGCATGTTCATAACTGTTGTCGCTCTCTAGCTGGTCGCTTTCCAGTCTCTTTCTAGCCTTCACTTGTACTAAGCAGGAATACTACTTGTGCATCCAATTCCATAAACCCCAAAGAGTTATTCCATATGAGTCCGCCATACCTTCCTATATGCGGTATCTACCTACTGTTCCAAGTAAATTTGTATGTGCCAAACTCTAAACCTTCAAATGTAATTCTGTTTTGTATGCTCGAATAGCTCATGTATCAACTAGGGTTGTCTATATCTTCCATGCTAGGCGGGTTATTCTCAAGAGGAGTGGACTCCGCTCCTCACACACGAGAAAATGGCTGGTAACTGGGATGCCCAGTCCCATGCTCAAATCAAATCAAAATAATTGCAAACAAAACTCCCCCAGGATTGTTGTTAGTTGGAGGCACCCGTTGTTTCGGATAAGCCATGGATTGATGTTTGTTGGTGGTAGGGGGAGTATAAACTTTACCATTCTGTTTGGGAACCGCCTATAATATGTGTAGCATGGAAGATATCGAGATATCCCGGTTGTTTGGGATCCGCCTACAATGCTCTGGCACCTCTACAAATCCCTGCTTCCCTCTGCAAAGGGCCTATCTATTTAGTTTTATGTTGAGTCATCATCCTCTTATTAAAAAGCACCAGTTGGAGAGCACCTCTGTCATTTGCATGCATTACTATTAGTTTACATTGAGTATGACTGGATCTCTTTTACTATGGATTACAATTTCCAGTCAGTCCTTGATCTTCAAAGGTGCTCTGCATTTATGTTTTGCGGTCTCAGAAAGGGCTAGTGATATACCATCTTGTTATATCATATTATGATTGTTTTGAGAAAGTGTTTTCATCCGAGATTTATTATTATTGGTCGCTAGTTGATTATGCCATTGATATGAGTAAACATGAGACCTAAATGTTATTGTGAATATGATTAGTTCATAATCTTTGCTGAAAACTTGAATGCTGGCTTTACATTTACAAAAACAAGAGTAACAAGAGTTTGTAAAAGTTTTTCTTTATCACTTTCAGTTTATCAACTGAATTGCTTGAGGACAAGCAGAGATTTAAGCTTGGGGGAGTTGATACGTCTCCATCATATCTACTTTTCCAAACACTTTTGCCCTTGTTTTGGACTCTAACTTGCATGATTTGAATGGAACAAATCCGGACTGACGTTATTTTCAGCTGAATTGCCATGGTGTTATTTTTGTGCAGAAATAAAAGTTCTCGGAATGACCTGAAAATCAATGGAGAATATTTTTGGAATATATAAAAAATACTGGCGAAAGAATCAAAGCCAGGGGGCCCACACCCTGTCCACGAGGGTGGGGGCGCCTACCCCCCTGGGCGCGCCCCCTGCCTTGTGAGCCCCCTGGTGCTCCACCGACCTCAACTCCAACTCTGTATATTCACGTTCGGGGAGAAAAAAAATCAGGGAGAAGGATTCATCGCGTTTTACGATACAGAGCCGCCGCCAAGCCCTAATATTTCTCGGGAGGGCTGATCTAGAGTCCGTTCGGGGCTCTAGAGAGGGAAATCTGTCGCCGTCGTCATCATCAATCTTCCTCCATCACCAATTTCATGATGCTCACCGCCGTGCATGAGTAATTCCATCGTAGGCTTGCTGGACGGTGATCGGTTGGATGAGATTTATCATGTAATCGAGTTAGTTTTGTTAGGGTTTGATCCCTAGTATCCATTTTGTTCTGAGATTGATGTTGTTATGACTTTGCTATGCTTAATGCTTGTCACTAGGGCCCGAGTGCCATGATTTCAGATCTGAACCTATTATGTTTCCATGAATATATGTGAATTCTTGATCCTATTTTGCAAGTCAATAGTCACCTATTATGTGTTATGATCCGTTAACCCCGAAGTGACAATAATCGGGATATTTACCGGTGATGACCGTAGTTTGAGGAGTTCATGTATTCACTAAGTGTTAATGCTTTGGTCTAGTACTCTATTAAAAGGAGGCCTTAATATCCCTTAGTTTCCAATAGGACCCCGCTGCCACGGGAAAGTAGGACAAAAGATGCCATGCAAGTTTTTTCCGTAAGCACGTATGACTATATTCGGAATACATGTCTACATTACATTGATGAACTGGAGCTAGTTTGTGTGTCACCCTGTGTTATAACTGTTGCATGAGGAATCGCATCCGACATAATTATCCATCACTGATCCATTGCCTACAAGCTTTTCACATATTGATCTTTGCTTAGTTATCTTTCCTTTGCCACTGTTACGCTTGCTATAAAACTGCTACTGTTATCTTTGCCACTGTTACCGTTGCTTCCATACTACTTTGCTACTAAATACTTTGTTGCAGATATTAAGTCTTCCAGGTGCGGTTGAATTGAAAACTCAACTGTTAATACTTGAGAATATTCTTTGGCTCTCCTTGTGTCGAAACAATAAATTTGGGTTGAATACTCTACCCTCAAAAACTATTGCGATCCCCTATACTTGTGGGTTATCAGTGCACTTGTTTTGTCTCCATTTGTCTAACCTTCTCTTTGTTGTTGTGTCCTTTCGCACAGGAATATGAACTGAGGGTGATGCACTTGATTGAGTGTCACAAGGTCACAGAATGTCCTGGATCCCCCCGCCCAGTTCCACGGCAAAAAGATTCTCAAGCTCCTAGACATGGCGGACGAGGCCGGAAATGAGGACGAAGCCGCAAAAGCAAATATCAAAGACGATTTGAGTGTGAATGGAGCAGTATCTTCAAAATTTCAAAAATGAAAGGCACCCAAGCTGGTAGCCGGAAATTTGAACTTTTTGGCAACCATCCACTCACATTACTCATAGTGATGTTTTTTTACCTTACCACGAGAGCAAATCGTTACTTACAAGGCACTACGTACAATACATAAGTACTCAACATATACCATGAGAGCAAATCGTTATTTATCATGAGTATTAATCGGTAGCAATTAATTGGAAGGCGGACCGATATACCACGTCACAATTGTCCCAAAAAAATTATGTAAAAAATGTCCATAATTCCTATTGTATAATTCTGTTTATAGTATGTTATAGAAAAATCAACATATCTAGTCTTTATTGATCAAGAACAATGTTTACATGAATAATTGTTAGGTCATAACGGTCCCAACCACAGATGCCTTCACTACAAGAGATCAAACCTACTGTGACAAGCTCACGAATGTCACGTAATAGCTAAAAACGTCACAAAATACTCATGTGTGACATTTTTCATGCGTCACCAGCCTCGTCACAGAATCCCCGTCACAGATTATTCCTAGTGACGTGGTGCGCAAAAAATGTCACCGGATATGGGACCTTCGGTGACGAAGATGTCGTCACTAGATTTTTGGTGGGATAGTGCACACTTGGTTTTCAAATGGGCCAAGCCCAATAATTCAGCCCATTTTCTATTTTTGATTCTAATTTTTGGTGGGCCATAGCCAATTTGCAACCCAGATCCAGCCCACCCTTTTGTGAAGCAATTGCCATTTTTTGCTAGCCTTTTAAGAATTATTTTCTTTATAGGTTCTTCCTCTAATATTGCTTTGGTCTAGTCTGATTCAAAACGCATAGTGTGCTTGTGGTAGTTTTAAGGCCATCTTTCCATTCACCAATTTTCTCATCACATTACAAGCCAACTAGTCTTAAACAGGGGGCATATTACACATCCCTTACATGCCCATTCCAAAATAACCCAAGGTACATAATCATCTGATACAACATCCTTTCTAATTTTGGAGGTCATCAATAGAGACTTTTTTGGTGTGTCACTCTCCCACCTTCATCAAAACTTGGAACCTTTGTTGGATGCCACTTCTCGTGACTTCTTGAAGGCACGTAGAGTTGGTCTGATCCTCCTTTGTTCATATCAACTTCTTGAAACATGACTTACGAATCAGCCTATTAGAAATAAATACATAAATATTAGTTTGAATGAGTTACAGAAAACCATCTACTATTGCAACAGAGGACATATGCAAGTTATAACTAGAGCTCTAGGTTGGAATCTTAACAAAAAAATACATGTTAGTACTTTTCTAATAAGTGATATGAACAGAACTAAACATGTCGTAGTTGTGAGCAACAAAGGTCATCTGAAATATTAGATTGGAATAAACATGTATGAATGCATCACAAAGTAAGACAAGTATTGGAATTAATAGGACATACATAAATGATAGCACAACCCAAAGTTTGAAATCCCAAGAGGAGAAAATTAGCATTTGTAGTAGGTACTCCTTCACAAATTAAAATGGTGCGAAAAAACAGAATATTCAACAAAGCCTCGAAAGGAAGAAACCTTCAAGCAGCCTAGAACGGGGAAGAAAGAATGAAGAACTTTTGAGAAACTTAGTTGTTGTATTTGGCACACACTGATTAGAAGTGTGATCAACAAGACAGTTCCATCTGAAAAGAAATTAATTACAATTACGCTATGGTAAAAGAGCTCATTTTGGCAAATTTGCTTGGACAGTAATCTGCATTACCATCTTTAGATGTTGTCAGTATCACTTCTGATTGCCACAGAGGACTCCAGTGAATTAGTTCTCCATTAGTAATTTGCCAAAATCATGTTGAATCGCTCATAAAACTCCCACTACAGTTCTACAACATTAATTCACTTGCAAATCTACTGACACTCCCTTAAAAAAGTTGCCACGATCTCGGAACTACAAATTACCATAGCAATACTGGGGGAGAATCAACATAATGAAAATATTTTGCTGCAGCTAACTTTAATAGATTTACTACTCCCTCTGTCTCAAAATAAATGACTCGACTTTGTACTAACTTTAGTACAAAGTTAGTACAAAGTCGAGTCACTTATTTTGGGATGGAGGGAGTAATATAGAAGCATCTTACAATTGATCAATAAGAACTCACAGTGAGGAACAGAACAAAACAGATATCTGAACCAATCCCCACATGTAAGCTGTTCATCTAAACTGAGAGCAGAGAGTTGAGCGTCGTACACATGTTAACCCAGGTTGCTGGTCGAGCTTGATGGTCTTCTCAGGAACTTTGGTGTGCCCCCGTGACCTGTGCTCCATGTCAACCTGATGGACAAAACCCAAGAAGAAGAAAAAATAGAGGGTCAACAAGATGTATCTCACTAGTGCGGAAGGTCAGACGACAGCGGCCCGAGTAATTAGTTAAACGTACCCTGCGGCGGTAGCCACTGATAAGGGGCTGGTGCGGGTATCGTAGGCGAACCGGGGGTTTCACTCCGGGAAGCCATAACCAAATACCCATATCACAATGCCTCCTCCTCTCCCTCACTTGCACTGATGGAATTGAGAAGTGTATAGACGAGGCACCAGAGATACAGGGTTCAATCCTGCAATAGGGATCGGAAGACGCATGCAAGCAATCACACTGGGAATGGATGACACGCACACTGGATGGGCCGCCGCCGCGCGATCAGTCTAGTCCGGTCGTGGCGCACGCAGGGTCTGCCGCCGTGTGCCATGTCTGGCCCTGACGCAACGAGCAACTTCCGCAGCAGGACGCCCTGAAGGAACTCGACGGGAGAGGGAGAGGGAGAGGAGAGCAGCTACTCCTGCCGTCGTCCTAGCGCTTTGTTGCCTCCGATCTACCGCTGCCGCCACATGAGCGAGAGAGAGCCAGATCGGATAGGTAGGGTTTCGCTCGGGAAGGAGGAGGTGGCCGAGGGAAAAAAATTCGCTGCTTTATAGCCGGGGTTGAGCGGGCTTTAGCCCACGTAGAAAACTCTAAAAAAAGGGGTGCATGCTGATTCTCAAAAAGAAAAAGAAAAAGAAAAACCAGGCCACATGTTGTGGTATACCCATCACATACGAAGTTACTTTGCCTCAAAACAAAAACATACGAAGTTACTAACCGAGCGACGCCATCTAGAACATAGAATAAACGAACAGATCAATCACATACGGCTCGGTAAGAAATAACTAACCTACAGATCGAGTCACACACGCCCCGGCGAAAAAATAACTAACTTGCTAAATGCTACAAGAATATCGTCCAAGAACATAATAAATATGTGTAAAAAGAAGAACATAATAAATATATTTTTAGCATAATTTACGGTAGCATCTAAACTCTAGCTTATTTTCAACGCCGTTATTTGAGACCATAATGATCCTATGTTCAAACTCCCTGTACCAAACTTTTTTCCGCCAACTCATATTTCCATTTTTTTTCTGATAGAACGAAATAAGAGCTCATGAACGCAGGATTCAGGTTTTTCCCCCTCAACCACTACCTATTTATGATAGACGGAACAAAATAAGTTTTTCGCTGGCCATTACCTGTTTATATTAGATAGAACAACGTAATTATATTGGTAAGTAGACTGTGAAAAAACTATGATGGATCCTACTGTCAACACTATTACGCGGGTCATACCGCTCGTTAACCCGTCAAGCACTATGGTAGGTCCCATTGCTAGACGTTACATGCCAAAAAAGTGATCCTCACACATTCATATTCGATGACTCTAGTAGGTTCGTCATCGAAATTACCAAATTGTCATAGAAATTGGTAGCCAGGTGCACTCATGGGCCGAAGCGATTAAGTGACGTCTATTGTCACCGATTTGTAGTAATCAGTGACGCTACCTAGGAAAACATCACGCATTACGTATTTGTGTGACGTTGTCCACCATTGTCACGAGGATTTTCGTCACAGTATCTCAATTTTCTTGTAGTGCTTCCATGAGGAAGAAGAACACCATATCTAGCTATGTTATGAGCTTTGAAATTTGAAGCTCGAGGTTCAAACACTAAATTGCAATAGGTAAAAACACTCGCAGTCTCTACAAGCTCTTTGATAATACCACCATAATTCCCTCCAGCTTGCTGATGAATGTGATTGACAATCTGCTTGCAGTCGAAAGCCACCTGAATGTGTTGCATCGCAAGGTCTTGTGCCAGGGAAATAGCTTCCCTACATGCCAGGAGGGTCGATGAGTCCATGTATGACCAGAACAGAAGAACCCAGATATGAACCATATGTATCGTAGCAGATAGAAGCTGCAGTGCCCACATTATGATCCACCAAGACGCCTGCATGGGCATTTATTTTAACATTGCCTAGCACAGGGGAATCCAGCGCCTAGACTGAGCTTGTACTGGTGCTGATATTGCATGTGGATCCAGTAGTGTGTCTAGCTGATCAAGCTCTGATATGAATCTTGTGACAAAAGAGTGTATCATATGGGCTTTGATTAATTACCTCATGTATAAGTTTCCCGCGAGCATGCCAGATAGCCCATAGCATTAGACACATTCGGATCAACTGTTCGTGACGCAACACTTCCATCATAGAGAATAGTGATGTTTTCGCTGATGGTTGTTGTGTTGCAATCATATGTTCCAGAAGATCGTGATCTACCAAAGTCCACACACACCGAGCCATCATACACTCGGGAAGACTATGCCGCCAAGAATCTTGTGCTCCACAAGCAAAACAATCATCATGGTGGGACATTTTCCTATGCTTGCGGACATCCTCGGTTGGGATTGAATTTTTCGCCAGTCTCCAAAGAAACATCTTAATTTTTGCTGGCACCGAAACCTTCCAAAGTGTAACACATACTTTCTCATTTTCAGAATTATTTGAGGCTCCCACCCTCTCTTATAACCAATCTTCGTGGCGCTTTTTAATGTCCACAATCATTTTATAAGCAGAACAGACAAAGAAGATGCCATTTTTCTCAAAATTCCACGACCAAAAACCATTGATCACCCTGGTGCATACATGTATCTGAAGAATGGCAGCTGCATCAAAAGGTAAGAAAACGTGTGCAACTAATTATGCATTCCATCTGGCACTACCTTGGTCCAACAAGTCTGATACCAGCTGCGGTGGGTTGGGAATTAGAGAAACTATAGGCCTCGTGTTTTCTCGCCTAGGGATCCAATTCGTATCCCATATATGAGTATTGTTACCTGTGCCAATGCATCTGTTAAGGCCTGTTCTCAAAGTGTCACGGATCTGCACAATCGATCGCCAAATCTAGGATGGGTGGTATCAAGTTCAGCGGTAAGAAAATCAGTGTTGGGGGAGTACACCACTTTCAGTGGTCTTACACTCAATGATTCCAGATTCTCTAATATTATCCAAGCCTGCCTGGCTAAGAGGGCGAGATTAAAAATTTCAAAAAACCAATGCCTCCCATATATTTCGGCATACACATAATATCCCAAGACAGCCAATATGGCTTGCGCTGACCTTGCTTGATACCCCACCAAAAGGCTTTCATCATAGAAATTAATTGCTGGCACAAGCCCCTTGGTAATTTAAAACATGACATTGAATAAACCAGGATAGCTTGACCAACTTATTTCACCAAGACTTCCTTGCCCGTTACAGAGAAAAGTTTCTCCATCCAACCCTGAATTTTATTCCACAACCTGTCCTTAAGGTATTTAAAAAGCTCCATTTCTTGACATTCCCACACCCAAAGGCATCCCTAGACATTTTTCATTCAGCTGCTCATTAGGTACACTCAAAATATGTTTGATCACACCTCTTACCTCCTTAGAGCACCTCTTGCTGAAGAAGATTGAAGATTTTTCCTTATTTATTCTTTGACCAGAAGTATGAGCATAAGTTTTCGGAAGGAGAAACCCTCTTCCGCCCCCTCGTTAGTTGCTTTAAAGAACAGCAGACTGTCATCTGCAAACAAACAAGTGATTCACCGGTGAAACCGATGAGGCCACTTGTATACCCACAAGGCTAGATGACTAATTCTGAATTTTAAAAGACACGAAAGGCCCTCTGCTGCTTGCAAAAGGGGATACACAAGTCATAGGCCCGCCGTCTCCAAAACCCCAAGACCGGCCCTACCCAAGCCTGATACCTGCAAAAAAAATTGAATTTGAAACTAAGGCAACAAGAATTCTCATCTAATAACCTAGCGTAACGCACGTACGTGACCTAGCCGGCCACCACCACCCAAAAAGCTAGGGTTCTCCGCCTCCCGCCGGCGCCGGCGCCGATCCGTCCCGTCTCCGGTGGCCTTAGGGCCATGGGGGCAGAGTGGATCTCAACCCTTGCCGGTGGGAGGGCTCTATTTTTAGATCTTTTTTCGAGCTTTGTTAGGGTTTATGTCCTGCTCAGGAAGACGAGACGGTGACGGCTCCCTGAAGATGGAATAAAGGTCTCTCCGCCTAGCCCCCGTTCCGGTGATGCGTCGAGCATCATAGGTGGGCGTGTGGAGGTGTGTCTCCGACGGATCTGTCGTTGGTGGATTTGCTCGGATCTGTTCGTCGTTTGTTTTTGTTCATGTGTCTTCAGGTTGGTTCCTTCTGATCTACACTCTTCATCCGCGGCGGTTGCTGTTCTGGTGCGTTGGTTGTATGGGGCCTTAGCACGACGACTTCCCGACTGTCTACTACAACAAGGTTTGTCCGGCTCCGGCGAGGGAGGGGCGATGACAGCGGCGCGCCTTCGGCTCGCTTCAGTGCTTGTAGTCGTCGCTAGGTGGTCTATGAATCTGGATGTAATCTTTACTATTTCTAGTGTTCGTTGTACTACCTTGATTGAAGATGAATAGATTGAAAGTTTTTCCGAAAAAAAGAAATTGAGAGGGATGCTCGATGATCATCGCGATGAAAGCCGTTGCGATGAGATCCGTGAAATACGAGTCAGTTTTCAACTTTCACGGAGCGAACGCTCGTCGGCTCGACTCACACGCCACACACCACACGAACCTTCTCCCCCCGTACGACACGACACGACACACGAGCCAGCCGAGCCGCTACCGACCCGACCCACCACGCCGCGTTCCCCAATCCCCCACCCCACAACCAAAATCTTCCCCATCTCCCCCGGCCGGTTCCGTTCTCCCGTCCCCTTCCCCACCCCAGCCTCCAGATCGCGCCGCGCGCCGCCCC
>NC_041380.1:531282558-531319550 GCF_002162155.2 Triticum dicoccoides | reverse complement strand
TGACCGCCGCCGGAACCCCACCCCGCCGACGAGGTCCGACCCCCGGGGGACCCAGCCAAGATGGTGCTCGCGCAGCTGGGCGGGAGCATCTCCCGCGCGCTCGCGCAGATGAGCAACGCCACGGTGATCGACGAGAAGGTGCTCGGGGAGTGCCTCAACGAGATCTCCCGCGCGCTGCTGCAGTCCGACGTCCAGTTCAAGATGGTCCGCGACATGCAGACCAACATCAGGAAGATCGTCAACCTCGAGACCCTCGCCGCCGGCACCAACAAGCGACGCATCATACAGCAGGTCCCGCCCCCCGCTCCGGCCCTCCATTCATTTCCTGCGCTAGTTCGATCGATCCAGGGGGGACTGGGCGGGAGGATGCTGATGCCCTTGTTTTTCATTTTTCGTGCTGCAGGCCGTCTTCACGGAGCTCTGCAACATGCTCGATCCCGGGAAGCCGGCCTTCACCCCCAAGAAGGGCAAGCCCAGCGTCGTCATGTTCGTCGGGTTGCAGGGTCAGTCTCACTGACTAACCTCGCTTACCTGCTCTGTTTTTTGTTCTACGCCTATTACCTGAATTCCACTCGCTACATGTGATTGCTTATTATAGCTGTATATATCTACCAGTCTGCGTGTAGCATTACTAGACCACCTAGAATGAGTGCGTTGTTTAACCACCAGAGATGGTCTCATAGGAACTTTTTGTTTCATGTTTTTCCTGGTTATCTTGATAGGCGAGCAAAATCGAAAGCTCCAAACCTTGTTGAATAAATTGATGTAAATTTAGGCCATTATTGGGAGGAGAATTGCGGTTAGGGTCATCAATTACCTGTCACCAATAGAAGCAGACCTTGTTTAGTTTGTTGATGTAATCTTTTGCTCTATCCATGTGCTTCATTCGTGAATTGTGATGACAAGCAACTATAGGAATAGGAATCAGTATTATACTCAATGGTCTTCTCAATTCTGTCTTGAGAAGTATGGCAAGGTAGATAAATTGTTCTGTGGATAACTTATAATGACCCAGGCATTTCAGGGGGTAGCTGTAGGTGCTATATCTAAAGCCTTGAGAATCATCACCATTTCCTGCTTCATTTTCCTAGTTGTTCGTACTTGTGAGATATCTCCATTTTCCTGTCCTAGTTTTGACAGAGTCAAAACATCCAGTGCTGTGTTCATTATCGTTTTCCTTCTCTTTTATATAGTTGCGATGTAACGTTCACTGAATAACTATATATGTCTGTAGGTTCTGGAAAAACTACCACATGTACCAAATACGCATATTATCATCAGCGCAAGGGATTTAAACCGTCTCTGGTTTGTGCCGATACATTCCGAGCTGGTGCTTTTGATCAGTTGAAGCAGAATGCAACCAAGGCAAAGATACCTTTTTACGGAAGGTTCTCTACATTGATAGATTTACCTGTGGGTTAAAAGCTTCTCTCCAAATTTTGCACTAAATAAAATTGCCTTCTTTGCAGCTACATGGAGTCAGATCCTGTGAAAATTGCTGTTGAGGGTCTGGAAAGGTTCAGGAAAGAAAATTCTGATCTCATCATTATTGACACAAGTGGACGCCATAAGCAAGAGGCTGCACTCTTCGAAGAAATGCGTCAAGTTGCAGAAGCAACGGTATTTACACTGTCATAGTCTTGCACCCTTATTTTTCCTGTAATGTTGAGATTTTCACCCACCTTTTCATGGTTCATTGCAGAAACCAGACCTGGTGATATTTGTGATGGATGGCAGTATTGGTCAGGCTGCGTTTGATCAGGCACAAGCATTTAAACAAAGTGCTTCTGTTGGTGCTGTCATCGTAACGAAATTGGATGGTCATGCAAAAGGAGGCGGTGCACTTAGCGCGTTAGTATTACTTTTTATTTTTCTTGTTCTTCCTGGTGCTATTTCCTGTATCGTGTTGCTTATGAGCGATATTATTTACAAAGAATCTAAGTTAGCTTAGTTTGTTCTTTGGTAAAATTTCTTCATTATAATTCTTCTTGTGGGATTTTCCCCCTCTGGTTAATATGTCCTTCTAGAGTTGAATTTCATTTTACCAGGTTACATATCATCCATGTTATTTTAGTTCAACAAGAAAATGCTACTTGGTTTAGGATCACTTCAATCTGAATGGTTGCACATATGTTTAGTGTATCTGTGAAGCAGTTAAGATTGTTATTTATCTGCTCAGCTGTATTCTCAAATCCTGTTTTAGCTTCTTTTTTTATTGTGTTTATTACAAGTAGGCGAGGATACCGTTTGTTAGAGTAAACAGGTGAAGAATCAGAGGAACTTTTTTTTTACATCCTTGCCTCTTTTTTCCCCAGGGTTGCAGCTACAAAAAGTCCAGTGATATTTATTGGAACTGGAGAACACATTGATGAATTTGAGATTTTTGATGTGAAACCATTTGTCAGCCGTCTGCTAGGTTAGCAACTACATTTAATATTGTGTGTAGCTTGGTGTTTCTTCTTTCTAGTTTACCTAATGATGTATTTGTCAGGTATGGGAGACTTGTCTGGCTTAATGGACAAGATCCAGGATGTTATGCCTGCTGATCAACAGCCTGAGCTTCTGGCAAAGCTGGCTGAAGGAACCTTCACTCTCAGACTTTTGTATGAGCAATTCCAGAATCTTCTGAAAATGGGTCCTATTGGCCAGGTTAACTATCTTTTACTCCCTTTGTTCACAAATATAATATGTTTTGGATATTTCACTATGGACTACATACGAACTGAAATGAGTGAACAAACACACTAAAATGCGTCTATATACATACGAATCAGAAGAAAAGTTAGGACATGTTATAACAGTGAACGGAGGGAGTAGTATTTATCATGTTAACGTCTGATTAACCTTCGTATGATACATTATACTCCCTCCGTCCCGAAAAACATGTCGCACGCGCAGTACAGTGATGTTTTTGCGGAAAAGCCCTTGAACTTCTAAAGCTCAGACAAATTAGTCCCCATCTCGTTCTTCCTCCTCCGTCCGTCGCCCGCGCGGCGCCATGGCCAGCCGCCCGTTGCCCGAGCAGGTCCTGCTCTGCCGACGAGCCCGCCCAGGAGGCCGCCCACAACAGGCCCTGCGCCGCCGACGAGCCCGCCCAGGAGGACCTCCGCTGCCCACCCACGAGCAGGGCCTCCGCCACCCACCGCCGTTGCGCTGGTCCACTTTGCCCCCGATTCCGCCGTCCACCGCCGCCACGCTGGTCCAATTTGCCCCCAATTCTGCCGCCCACCGCCGCAGCGCTGGTCCACTTCGCCCCCGATTCGGCCGCCGCGCTGGTCCACTTCGGCCGCCGGCTACTGGTGGTGGTGGTTGTGGTCGACGGCCACTAACCCCCCAGGAACAGGATCTTAGTAAGATTGTGATCTCTTCGTACTGCTGTAAACAAAGATTGTAAGAAGATATTAGTAAGATTGAGATCTTACTAACTATTGTTGCATGAGTATTACTAAGATCTTACTGGTTGTTGTTGAGCATTCTGTACAACAACAACAACATTGATTTCAAATTCGTTTACTGAATTTAAATGACGGGACTAACAGAATTTGCTCATGATCAGAAACTGCTGAAAATGCAGTGCCTACACCATTCTATACCAATCACACCACAACTCAGAGAAAAATGAAGCACAGAGCTACTCCCGACACACCACAATTTACACAGGATCCACCACATTTTGGAGTAATTTGCAGTAAGGAATTGACAGCACTAAACATCTTGGAATTGACCTGCGAAGAAGACGCCGCCGCTGCCGTCGAGCTTGCAAGGGGGAGCCTTTGCTCTTGTCGTCTGGCTCGTCGCAAGGAGGAGTACATAGTTTCAGACAATACATATACCTGCGACTGGAAACGCTGCTGGACCCCATGGAAGAGCTGCTCCTCTGATGGAGTACCTGAAAACACCCAGTTGTGTAAAGCCCAGTTCTGTACCTGAAAATTCAGATTGTGAAGAATTTCCAATCAAAGTCCATACGAAATTCCAATCAAAGTACTCCAACTTAAATGATTCTGAATAAAACAAGGTTCAGAACTAACAAGGTTCAGAAATGTTGTCTCCAACTTAAATTCAGAATTCTACTCCTTACAGCACACCAGTGACAGATCTTGACACACCGGCACACCCATCTCCTCAAGCTCCTGCACGCACATAATCGATCACTTCCCCCAATCACTACGGCATACCGCATCCAAGGAGTCATACTCAGCTCGATTTGGTACCTTCTAGAGCGACTCACCGGCGGAGCACGCCTGCTCGACGCCCTGCTTGGCGTCGGCACTCACCAAGGTCGGACCTTGACGAACAGCTCCATGGCGTCCGTCTCCTGACGAGCAGGCGCGGATCTGGCCGCCACCATGGCCTGCTCGATGGCGGACATGGATGGAGGCAGCAGGGAGGAGCTCACCATGGAGAAGGAAGGAGGGCACAAGCCATGGCGACGAGCCGACGACGAGGGACTCGAGGAAGGCGACGACGAGGGACTCAAGGAAGGGGCAAAGCCGTTCCTTGAGCTTCGCGGGGGAGCTGTGGCGCGGCGGAAGCAGTATTTGCAGGGTAGGGAGGAGAGAACTAGGCGGGGGAGCTGCGCGGGCGAGCTGCGGCGCGGCAGGGCGGCGCGGGGGAGCCGCGGCTCGGCGTGGGGGAGCTGCTAGGCGTCGCCGGCAAGTGGGCGAGCGACCGAGCGTGGGCGAGCTGCGCAGTCGGAGGGGAACGGAGACTGCGGGTTCTGTCGGTATAAGATGGAGGGGTTTTCTGCAAAATGTAAGCTGCGACATGTTTTTCGGGACGGAGGGAGTATCGAGTATTTGATTTTCACACGAAGTCATCCAACAAGACAAGCAAGACCCCACAACTATAATTCTGATATCATTTGTTTAAGCCTGCGTCGTCTTGTTTATCTTGCAGGTCTTCTCCATGTTGCCTGGATTTAGTTCAGAGTTGATGCCAAAAGGACATGAGAAAGAAGGCCAAGCGAAGATTAAGCGGTACATGACGATTATGGATTCCATGACAGCAGCAGGTGAGCTAGATTAGATCAAGGCTTTCCTTTGTACAACACAAGAGCGACGTTCGGAAACTTATCCCAACCCTGATCTACTTTTCAGAGCTCGACAGTACAAACCCAAAGCTGATGACTGAGTCGCGAATCATCCGGATCGCTCGGGGGTCTGGCAGGCAAATCAGAGACGTGATGGACATGCTGGAAGAGTACAAGCGGCTAGCCAAGATGTGGAGCAAGATGAAGGGGCTAAAGATGCCGAAGAATGGAAAGATGAGCGACCTGTCCCAGAACCTGAACATCCAGCAGATGACCAAGGCGCTCCCGCCGCAAGTGCTGAAGCAGATGGGCGGCATGGGCGGCCTGCAGGCCCTGATGAAGCAGATGGGCGGCAAGGACATGAGCAAAATGCTCGGTGGCATGGGACTGGGCGGTGATTAGCCTGGCAAATGTAGGTAGAGTTTCTTCTGGGCATAGGTGGTGTGCTTGCTGCGTTGTCAGAGTTTGCTATATTTATATAGATCTCAAAAGATTTCCCATCCTGACAAATATAGTCCTCAACTCTTGAAAAAATCATTTGAAATTTCTCTGGAACTAACATCTAGTAAGGTCATCAAATTTACAGGTAGTGTAGCTTCTGTGAATTTGTTGCGTCGTCGCGTTCCTCGCTTGGTATACTTGTTTTATGAATCATGCGGTCTTCTGGATCTGGAGAGCCTGAAACCCAGAGTTAAAATTTGATGTCTGAAGTCTAAAGCGTTTCACTGTTTAATGTATTACTCCCTCCGTTTCTAAACATTTGTCTTTCTAGACATTTCAAATGATTACAACATACGGATGTATGTAAACCTATTTTAGAGTGTAGATTCACTCATTTTGCTTCGTATGTAGTCACTTGTTGAAATCTCTAGAAAGACAAATATTTAGGAACGGAGGGAGTACTTTTCGGCGATTAGTGCAAAGCGGAGAATGAAGTTATGTGAGTCAGTGTACTGATAATTTCGACGCACTAATGTTTCAAGACCTTTTAGGTCTAGATTTAACAGCACATGATTGCCTAATTAGTGCCAACTTTGGGATTGCCGTGCGTTGTAAGAGACGTTTCATGCTGGGGGCGAAATTAGTAATAAAGACAGCAGCAAGGCACCATACTTTTTCTGAGGGAAACATAGACTTTATCTCTGGTACTAGTATGTTTAGTAAGGCACCATGCTTTACCATCTACTACTGCAAAATAAAGCACGCGACATGACACTAACTGCGCTAAAGAAAACGTAAAGCTACATACGCATACACTGCACGATGCCTTTTAACTCCACTCAAGAGACACTTGTCTGATGCACACCAATTTCACAATTAGTCACTAGTTATCTCTGATTATTTTTGTGAAATTTGCCGACGGCCTCTTTTACTTTGAGAAAATCAAGGAGGCCAACAGGGTGGCGCGCAAGCTAGCTAGACACTCATATGATTTTAAGTCGAAAATTGTTTTGGGAGGATGATCCTCCTAGTTCCGTTTCACCTCTTTTGTGGAACGATGTAACTATGTTAAATTTGCAATGAAGTGTGCTGGTGAGCATTCCCATAGAAAACGACTTGCTATGTTTAATCTATTCATTTATTTATTTTTGCAAACATGTCTAGTCAAATCAGAATATCTTGCTCGATGGGGATAGTTCATTTGCTAAATGGGAATTTATTTGTTTATATAGAAAACCATGCCTTGATTTGTGTTTATCGAACCATTTTACAAAGCGATGACACACGACTAGATTCATCACGGTGCCATAAATCACTTCTCATTTAACTAACAAACCCACATATTTCTCTCTAAAATAAGTCTGAACTCAAATTTGAAGTCTGAAATCCAGAGTTAAAATTTTAAGTCTGAAATCCAATCGTTGCGCCGTTTAATGCTAGAGCGTTTCACACTGAAAGTTCCTACTTTTTGGCGATTAGTGCAAAGAGGAGAATGAAGTTCTGTGTGAGTCAGTGCACTATATTGATAAGTTGGGCGCACAGATGAACTAACATCTCAGGACTGTTAGGCCTAGATTTTACATGCGTGCGTTGTAAGAGACGTTTCATGCTGGGGGAGAAACAATAGTAAGGCACCATATTGTTTTTTAGGGAAACATTCTTTATCTCTAGAGGAGGAAAGAGATGGGGGCGGACCGGCGGGGGCGGGGGCGGCGCCGACGAGAGGAGAAGAGCTTTTCTTGTATAGGAAGAAAGAAATGGAAGAAGAATTGTATCTAACATACATAATGGCATGGAGTAAAGCGAAGTGTTTCAGAGTACATAAGGATAAGAGAATAACACGCGCTCGAGCAAAATTTACATTGGGCAATATCTACGATACAGTAGATTGGACTCGGTGCATTCTAGCTGACTGTGCGTGTGTCACAACAAAACGACGACGACGAGGTTTAGAGTAGTTTTGTCAAACTACAAACATTTTCCTTGGGCCAGTTCTTCTGTTGGCTTCTAAAATAAGTTGACATAAGTCGTCCCCTAACCCGTTTATTTTAAAAGCCCGACAAAATTTATTTATGTCACAAGCCTACTTTATTAAGACTTGACTAGTAGCCTTAAAAAAAAGGTATGACTAGGTCTCAGTCGACTGAGATTTAACAAAGTCTCAGTCAAGTAACATAACATGCAATAGAGAAAAAGAAAAACTAAAAAGAATTTTTTGCATGAATCAACGTAAGATCTCACGGGTATAGCATCGACTGAGACTTAGCAAGACTGTTAAAAAAAATAGTTTGGTTGATAGGAAGCAGACTATTCTAAAAGCGCAAAAAACTAAAAAAAAAAACTGACCTCTGATCCAGCACTGAAACAAAGCCTCTAGTAAATAAAAACCCATTAAAAAAAAATTAAAACCCACAAACCACATCGGATCCAAATCTCAAACCCTGCCCAAACCAAAAAAATCTCCTCTGGCCACCAACCCCCACCCATCCATCCATAAAAAGGCGTCCGAACGAAACTGCCCCGGATTTCGTTCGAAACCGCAAAACCTTTTCCAGAAACCACCAAAAAAACCACAAAACAAAAACCCCGCAGGGACAGGGAGGCTCCTGGCTCTTCAAGGCGGGGGCCCCGCGCCACAGTCTCAAAAGAGCCGAGCCACCCTCCTGCCCCCAGCCGGACCCCGCGTGTGCCCTCGTTCGCCCCGTGCTCCGCCCATGGAGGCCACCCCGATCTCCGTCAAGCCCCCCTCGCCGCCCCCGCCCCCGCCCCCGCACCTCACGGCGGCGGTGCCCCTCTCGGCCGTGGAGCCCCCGCCCTCGCCGCCGCCGGCCGTGGCGGCGGCCCCGGAGGGCCCCGACGCGCTGCCGGATCCCACCAGCATGAACCAGCTCGCGCTCGCCACCACGCCCAAGAGGTGAGGTCCCCCCCGCCCCGGCCCCGTGCGTCTCCGTTCCCCGGTTCCGGCGTCTCGCCGGGGGTTATCCGGCCGGCTGATCTGACTGAGGCGGACGTTTGTTGTTTGAGCAGGCAGAAGCTGGAGGACGCCGCGGATGGGTGCAAGCATTGCGCCTGCAAAAAGTCCAGATGCCTGAAGCTGTAAGCAGCCCCCCTGTCCCTCCCGATTTCGCCGCCGGGCCCTAGGATGTGCCCTGTTTCGCCTCCGGTGCTTCGGGTTTCTAGACAGGGACGGCCAATTTTGAAATGTTGGGTGCCGTGCGGTTTCGCTGCTCAGGTTTGCTTCCGTTTAGGTGCTAGAGAGGGGCATCTGCGCGAGGGTGGGATGGTTTAATCATCCTGTCTAATTTGATATCCTGGTCACATATCTGCTTCAGTTTCAAAAATCCCTTTGGTATGCTGGGTTCTCTAGTGAACTCGTAGCAGCTTGCCTCTCGTAGCATGCAGTGAGAAATTAAGGAAATTATTTTCCTGATATATGTGCTTGCTGCAGAGGTTCCCAAATTCAGAATTAGTTTTTCATGATGGGGAGTGCATCACTTGTTTTAGCATTCGTTTGTGCGCTATTTGATTATACTGCGATTCCGCTTCCTAAGTTACCTCAATTCCTCCTTTGAAACATAGCTCATGGAGCAGATTATATCTGTGTGGCCAGACTAAGCAGCTTATAATGTGTTCCAGTAGATAAAAAATGACTCAGATTTTGCTATCGAAGTGTTTTAGAATCCCAAGTCGTTTCTCATCTACTGGGACACATTATTATTGGTGAAAATGTTTATCAGTATATGATGATTAGTTTAAATGTGGATGGTTTCCTAGCCCCAGTGGAGGGAGTGCAGTGGCGCATTCCCGCCGGCGCGGGTTTGATCCCAGTGGCCATCATTTAACCATCCTGGTTAATATCACGGTATTGGACGACGTGTGTCTCACAAAATTCCTTCTTAATTAAAAAACCACAGGGGCTCCTCCCCCTGCTGGTCTAATTTTTTCTTTAATGATTAGTTTAAATGAAATCGTATCTATACATGTATGTGCCGATATTTTTTTATGAACTAAGATTTGTAACGAACTATTAACATAAATCATGATTATCTGCGTATGCAGGTATTGTCCATGTTTTGCTGGTGGAGGTTATTGTTCTGAAAAATGTGGATGCGTGCCATGTTTCAACAAGTCTGATTTTGCAGAGACAGTTCAGACCACTCGCAAGGTGCTACTTTCACGTCAGAAACGGATGTCTCTGAAAATTAATAGAAGACTGGAGGCTAATGCTGAAACTATGGTTGTTTTCCTGACTCAGTTAGACGATGTTGCATTTTCTAAGTTCCCTTTGGCTCATAACAATAATTTCCATACTATGTCTTTGTCACCTGCAGGAAGATGCACACAATTCTTCTTCTTCAACTCCACCAAGGCGAGGTTGCAATTGCAAGAAATCAAGTTGCCTAAAGAAATACTGTGATTGCTACCAGGTTCCATCTTAGCTCCAAACACTTTACTATATCTTTCGGGTGCAAATTTATTCTCAAGTTGATTCGTGTGAACAGGATGGGACTGGATGCTCCTTATTTTGTCGATGCGAGGATTGCAAGAATCCTTATGGGAAAAATGGTAAGTACGGAGTGCTTGTGATGATTTCGTTCTTCAGTGAAACCTGTGTAAATATCCCCTTGTGCAATATCATCGTTTGCTGGCTAATGACTGTCTCTCCTACTGCAGAAGGTTTTATGGCGGACGAAAGCAAGCGTTTTATATACACCGGTGCGGATCTGGACCATAGCGAGGACGAACACGACTTTGTCGTGGAGCGTTCGCCTCGCCTGCAATCGCCCATCTCAAAGGAGTCCTCTTTCCAACACACCCCGCCTCGCAGCAAGGCCTCGAGCAGAGACACGCACCTGCTGCCGCAGGTGCTGTCGCAGTGGCAGCCGCGCTCATGGCAGCTGTCCTCGAAGAGGCAGGGCAACGACCACCGGGTGGTCGACGACTCGGGAGAGAACCACAAGAGCTCGAGCCACGAGTGGCAGCTGGCGAAGCACCAGGTCCAGGAGGACGCCTACAGCATCTCGCGGTGCGTCCAGATCCTGAACGGCATGGTGGAGCTGTCGCAGGTGGAGAAGTCGGTGGCCCCCGACGTGTTCCTGCAGCCGGGCAACCGGGAGATATTCGTCTCCCTGGGGCTCGACGTCCGCGCCCTGTGGCTCAAGCGCAAGATCCAGCACCTGACTTAGGGCAGCAGTGTTTTTTTCTCTAGTGTTGTTGGGGCCTCCGGGTGAGGTTTGAGGGGGAGCATTGGATGTTGCGTTTATAGATGATGATGGTGATGGATGCCCTGCTGGCCGATTGGAATTCGCAGGATGTTTAGGGTTTTTCCTGTATACTGAGATGTGTATCCCGGATCTGCACCGCCTGTCGTTGTAGAGAGCTTAGCGGCTGAGTACCTGGTGACATGTTGCAATAATTGATGATTTGTTATTATGCACCTGTATTTAGCTAATGTGATGTTGTGTCTGAGATGAAATGCTGTCTAGAGTTGAAGTTCTCCGTACGAAACATGGAATATATGCGTCAAACAGAGCTAGGAATATTCTCGTGGTCTGGCAGGGTCCTATGAAAATCTAGGAGAGTTCTTGGAATGTACTCCCTCCAATCCAAATTAATTGACAAAATGAAAATCTAGAACAGTTCTTGGCTCCTATCCAAATGTACTCCCTTCAATCCAAATTAATTGACACAGTACAAAGTTGTACCCAAGCTGCTGCGTCAATTACTCCCTCCGTCTCATAATATAAGAGCATACTCCCTCCGTCTCATAATATAAGAACATTTATTATGAGAATAATAAGAACGTTTATTATGAGAGAGGGAGTAGTTTGGATCAGAGGGAGTATAAGAATTGTATACAGAAAGTGTACATGGAATGTCCTTTCCTCGTGTATCAAACAGGGCCTGGAGTTCCTGTGGATCACCTATCGACACCAGACCATGGAACGTTTCAGAGGTCCAGGCGTCCGTGGCCGGACCAAGTCCAGCAGAATCGAAATAAAACAACGAAAAACATAACCGAGATAAGCAGGAAGCTTAAAATGCAAAACAAAATGATGGGGAATCATCGAATCATCCAGCAAAACCTCAGCCTCGTCGAGGTAACCAACACAGCACGATTTTATATCTCGATTTCATTACAGAGGTCATAATAGGGTTATACAAGCTTTATTGCGGCACGGCGCATTCTAGTACAGAATAGGGACCATAAATTTTGCGCTCAGTACATAGTTTTGAACGGTCATATTGCTTGCATGCACCAAGCGGGAGCCTCAGCCGCGTGGTCAGTTTGCTGATTCATGGATCCATCTGAAGCTCTAGCTAAAATAGAAACACAGAAGCAGGAATTAGGAGCCCATAAACAGTGCCATTTAATTCAGAGTTATCGGGTCTTCGAAGCACCATACCTTCAGCCATGTCACATCCTCAATTGGTGAGATGACAGATCAGTTTCCCTTGAGAACTGACATCAGCGAGAAACTTAGCAATCAAGTGTTTTCTGGTACGCAACCTGCAGGTACCCCAAAGGAGGTTACGCAACAAATGTAACAAGTCGTGCCAGAAATAACCGACAAATAGAAATCTTTTATCAGCAGTGTTTCTCAGTTGATGAATTTCTCGGTTGTATATGCCTTATTTTTATATTAACCAAACGCCGTAGTGGCTAAACACACCAAAGAATCTATCAGCAATCATCAAGAGCCATGCTTATACACAACTTCAACCCAACTATAACAACAGCAGGTCATGTGGAAAGCACCACAAGTTTAGTTGATGAACTAAAATTTACTGTATAAGTATGGGCATCAGTCGACTCACTAGTCTTCAAAATTAAATCGTAAAAGCATAATATATCGACAGAGGATAAACATACCGAGGTTGAATCCTTCAGCAACTCCCTGATTGCCATTGTAGCATAGGATGATGCAGGTAAAGTAAATGCTAATTTCACGGCCAGTTTGCTTGGCAATGTATCTGAGCTGCCAATAGACTTGTTTTCTACTAAGCTAGTTTCACTGGTTGGCATGGAGGTCTCCAATGGCTCTTCCATCTTGCAATCAGGTGGATTGGAGGCGGAATTTTCACTAGATGCAGCAGGCTCATTAGCTACCTTTGCTTCTGTAAGCTTGCTTTTGGAGAGAATATCCAAATCGGTTTCTGCTAAAGATGCACTGTCATCCGTGTATGTCATGAGTTCCCTGCAGTCATCAAAGCATTTTATCAAAATGGTGCAGTCATACTAGATTCAACAAAAAGGAATAAGAATTAATACACGGCAGTGTTACTCCTCTAAAATAACTCATGCGGTCAGATTAACACTTCAAGCAAGCCCAATGGATAGAGTTAAGAGAATGACTTTGATGGATTAACACAGTAAACTATTGATGGAAATACACATACCACTCAAAATCAATAGGCTTCTGGAACACCCTACGGTAACCTCCTTTCATGCTTGTAATTGAGAACTCCCTAACAAATGGTGTTTGCATCATACAGCGCAAAAATTAGGATATGATGTAGCAGTAAAACAAGCATGTGTAGATGCAATGTATATGAAATGATTAATACACCGCAGAAGAAAAAATAAATTGTCATTGCTCAATGCATTAGGCTGCACTATTTACAGCTGCCCTTGATTCAAGGACTATGCATAGGCTAGAAAGAATTCTGGGAGCAATATGAAGAAACTTACTTCACACCATGAGCATTCTCTGTCAAGCTAATGCCATCCTGAGACATGAAATCCAAAGTAACATTATGATTCTCGTCATGGCAGAAGCCACTAAGAAATTGTGTGACTCATAACACATTTGCTAATAAAACCAGTGATATTACAGTATGACAGCTAATATCCACAAAGGAAAAGGATAAATCAAACACATTTTAGTCAGCATAGTCCAAAGGCCACAGCATTGCAATATCTGATTCAATGAAATAGGAACTGGGAATGCTTGTAACAGAAATTCAACAGTGCGCAAGTTTTGACCATACCAGAATCTCCGAATACACACTGCAATATACTCCTTCCGTCCCAAAATAAGTGTCTCAACTTTAGTATAACTTTGTACTAGAGTTAGTACAAAGCTGAGACACTTATTTTGGGACGGAGGGAGTAGTATTTACCTTTTTAGCCATTTCATGGTAAATCTCAGCAACTTCATTCCCAGGGAACAATGCTTGTGAACTGTGTAATAACAATAACAAGCTGAATCTATTTGTTTTCTTGACAAGTGGAATCATGACAGGAACAAAATGAATATATGAATAAGGGAATTGGTCATTTACCCAGGCAAAGGAAGGACGACATCTTCAAACGAGTAGATCCCTTTCGATAAATCTTCAGAATCAACTAGCTACAAGAGAAACAAAGGTGCAGGAGTAGGCATATGAGAAGGAACATTTTCTGTGTATGAGCATGTAGGTTTGTAGCAAACCTTCACAGACTGGATATTTTCTTCTGGAATTGCTTCAGGACAAATATCAATTTCAGAAGAATTTGTAAGGCCATCAACTTCTGAAGTACCCACAGAAGTTGCTTCTCCAGGATGGCTTTCTTTGGTATAGATTAGATCACCTTCTACGACCTGTGAAATGCCTGTCAAATCACCAGTTAGAATATAAAAAGGGAGCGTGAAGTCCACCATAAAAACCTCACGGGATAACACACCTCATGAAATAGTAACGGTTAGCCCAAAACATCAAATTGTACAATGATTCAATTGAAACTGAGTAACTGTACAAGGACGAAGTAGACTGACCATACTTTTCAACTCTCATGCTGGCAGCATGATTCCAAAGGTAACTTTGGTAAGAATGGACATACCTACAGAAGCCAATCAGTAATCAGTAATAAGTAAAAGGACAGAAACAAAGTAGAATTATTCAAAAAAACGCAGAAAAGTGAACAGCAGAAATATTTCGATTTAGCAAGTGATATGTAACTAGAGTAGCACAATACTGTTGACTAACATGTAAAGTGGATGTACTACTGTTGATGTCAGATTACATCTAAAGTGACTGATTATAAAGAAATATACTCCCTCCGTCCCAAAATACGTGACTCAACTTAGTACTAAAACTAGTACAAAGTTGAGTCACTTATTTTGCGACGGAGGGAGTATATACTTACTATAAAACAATTTTCTGCATTCTACAATTATCATATTCTCGGAGAAGAAAACCACCAATGTCGTTTAATTTGAAGTAACTAGTTATATCAAGAAAAAGCAATCCATACAAGATAAAGATATATGGCATACATCATTCTTAACGGTCTTGGTATACCCTTTAATGCTTGTAGATAGTTCTCAGGGCATTTCCTCAAACACTGAAGCTGAAAATAGTGCATGGATGGATATTAGTTTAATTTCCACAAAAGGCGCACTTATTCATCTAATACAAGGATATTTTGATGTAAATGATAAAGGACTACACTTACAATAGCCTTCTCAGCCACAAGATGGCGAGGAAAGTTCCTCAGAGCCATATCAATATCACCATGTTGCTTGTAATGTTCACGCACCTCCTTTATGTCATCACGCTGTTCGGAGTATCGAGTTATGTTGAACAAAAGTTGGCACAGCACAACATGCAATCCTAATTAGATACAAACAAAATAATTTGAGGATATCTCCTTCCCTTGGATCAAGAACCAAGTTTACAGCATTTTTCCATTCTCCTCTAAGCAAAGCAGCTCCAATACGGTGGGTTGGTACTGAACCACTTCCAAAGCGCTAACCATACAAAATAGATGAACTCAATAAGGTTCACAAATAACAGCAAAATAAATTCTGGAGCACACGCAGAAGTTCCTAGGCCTGTACCTGCAAACCATAGTAGTTGATAAATCCGTTCTTTCCTAAGCCATCCATAGCAGCCTTTATCATGTCTTCCGATTCTGCAACAACACCTCTAAAGAAATGCAGGTAAACATAAGTTACCCAATTTTCTCAGTTTGTTAAAGCATGGGGGCTTTGGCTATGGCATCAGGAATCAAGAAGGAGAAGATGTCTTAAGCTTTGCTCTAGCCTACAACATGATTGTAGCTAACACCCTCTTTAGAAAGAGAGAATCACATCTGGTGACTTTTAGTAGTGGCCAACACTCTAGCCAGATTGATTTCATCCTCTCGAGAAGAGAAGATAGGCATGCGTGCCTAGACTGTAAGGTGATACCTGGGGAGAGTGTTGTACCCCAGCATAAGCTGGTGGTTGCTGACTTCCGCTTTCGGATTCGTGTCCAGCGGGATAAGCGTGCCAAGGTCGCTAGAACGAAGTGGTGGAAGCTCAAGGGGGAGGTAGCTCAGGTGTTCAAGGAGAGGGTATTTAAGGAGGGCCCTTGGGAGGAAGGAGGGGATGCGGACAATGTGTGGATGAAGATGGCGACTTGCATTCGTAAGGTGGCCTCGAAGGAGTTTGGAGTGTCCAGGGGAAGGAGAAGCGAAGATAAGGATACCTGGTGGTGGAATGATGATGTCCAGAAGGCGCTTAAAGAGAAGAAAGATTGCTTCAGACGCCTATACCTGGATAGGAGTGCAGACAACATAGAGAAGTACAAGATGGCGAAGAAGGCCGCAAAGCGAGCTGTTGGTGAAGCAAGGGGTCGGGCATATGAGGACCTCTACCAACGGTTAGGCACGAAGGAAGGTGAAAGGGACATCTATAAGATGGCTAAGATCCGGGAGAGGAAGACGAGGGATATTGGCCAAGTCAAATGCATCAAGGACGGAGCAGGCCAACTCTTGGTGAAGGACGAAGAGATTAAGCATAGATGGCGGGAGTACTTCGACAAGCTGTTCAATGGGGAGAATGAGAGTTCTACCATTGAACTGAATGACTCCTTTGATGAGACCAGCATGCGTTTTGTGCGGCGCATCCAGGAGTCTGAGGTGAAGGAGGCTTAAAAAGGATGAAAGGAGGCAAGGCGATGGGCCCTGATTGTATCCTCATTGAGGTGTGGAAAGGTCTCGGGGACATAGCGATAGTATGGCTAACCAAGCTTTTCAACCTCATTTTTCAGGCAAACAAGATGCCAGAAGAATGGAGACGGAGTATATTAGTACCAATCTTCAAGAACAAGGGGGATGTTCAGAGTTGTACTAATTACCGTGGAATTAAGCTGATGAGCCATACAATGAAGCTATGGGAGAGAGTCATTGAGCACCGCTTAATAAGAATGACAAGCGTGACCAAAAATCAGTTTGGTTTCATGCCTGGGAGGTCGACCATGGAAGCCATTTTCTTGGTACGACAACTTATGGAGAGATATAGGGAGCATAAGAAGGACTTGCATATGGTGTTCATTGACTTGGAGAAGGCCTATGATAAGATACCGCGGAATGTCATGTGGTGGGCCTTGGAGAAACACAAAGTCCCAGCAAAGTACATTACCCTCATCAAGGACATGTACAATAATGTTGTGACAAGTGTTCGAACAAGTGATGTCGACACCGATGACTTCCCGATTAAGATAGGACTGCATCAGGGGTCAGCTTTGAGCCCTTATCTTTTTGCATTGGTGATGGATGAGGTCACAAGGGGTATACAAGGAGATATCCCATGGTGTATGCTCTTTGCGGATGATGTGGTGCTAGTTGACGATAGTCGGACGAGGGTAAATAGGAAGTTAGAGTTATGGAGACAAACCTTGGAATCGAAAGGGTTTAGGCTTAGTAGAACTAAAACCGAGTACATGATGTGCGGTTTCACTACTACTAGCTGTGAGGAGGAGGTTAGCCTTGATGGCCAGGTGGTACCTCGGAAGGACACCTTTCGGTATTTGGGGTCAATGTTGCAGGAGGATGGGGGTATTGATGAAGATGTGAACCATCGAATCAAAGCCGGATGGATGAAGTGGCGCCAAGCTTCTGGCATTCTCTGTGACAAGAGAGTGCCACAAAAGCTAAAAGGCAAGTTCTACAGGACGGCGGTTCGACCCGCAATGTTGTATGGCGCGGAGTGTTGGCCGACTAAAAGGCGACATGTTCAACAGTTAGGTGTGGCGGAGATGCGTATGTTGAGATGGATGTGTGGCCACACGAGGAAGGATCGAGTCCGGAATGATGATATACGAGATAGAGTTGGGGTAGCACCAATTGAGGAGAAGCTTGTCCAACATCGTTTGAGATGGTTTGGGCATATTCAGCGCAGGCCTCCAGAAGCTCCAGTGCATAGCGGACGGCTAAAGCGTGCGGAGAATGTCAAGAGAGGGCGGGGTCGACCGATTTTGACATGGGAGGAATCCGTTAAGAGAGACCTGAAGGATTGGAGTATCGACAAAGAGCTAGCTATGGACAGGGGTGCGTGGAAGCTTGCTATCCATGTGCCAGAGCCATGAGTTGGTTGCGAGATCTTATGGGTTTCACCTCTAGCCTACCCCAACTTGCTTGGGACTAAAGGCTTTGTTGTTGTTGTTGTTGTTAAAGCAAAATATACAAGGTTCCATGCATGTGGGCTTAAGTAATATATTAATACTACTATTTTCAAAAAATATACTAATACTACACCACAAAGGGCAAAACTATAAAATAACTGATAGTGGTGAGGTAGTGTGTACTGTCTACTGTGTAGATGCCTCTGTTTTCAAGGCGTCCCTAAGACGTCGCCTAGGCGACGCTTAGGCGTCAGGGCGCCCTGCGAGGGCAAGGCGTCCACCTCGCCTTAGGTGGGTGTCTAAGGCGTCCGCCTTAAGCTATAAGGCGTCCGAGGCGTCTGCCTAGGCGTCCGAGGCGTTGCCTTAGTCCATTTTGGACGCCTTAGCTTGCCAGGCAGGCAGGGGAGCTGTTTTAGGCGGGAAACAGAGTTTTGGCGGGAAACTGGAATCATGTTGGCGCCAACAGGTAAGAGGGGAGAAAGAGAGAGAGAGAAACAGCCCCCAATCCACACACTCCTCCCCCTCCTTCTCTTCAGTGGCTCCTCTCCAGCAGATCTGGTTCCTCCTCCTCTCCAGCAGCTCCTCCCCCTCCTCTCCAACGGTTCCTCCTCTCCAGCAGCTCCTCCTCTTCCTCCTGTCCAGCAGCTCCTCCTCCTCTTCCTCCTGTCCAGCAGCTCCTCCTCATCCTCCTGTCCAGCAGCTCCTCCTCCTCTGCAGTACAGCAACAACAAGCAAGAGCAACAGTATGCCCAATGCGGAGGGGGAGGATTCAGACTACGTTGAGGATGATGATGATGTGAGCAATGACGATCAAGAGCCAACTAATGTTGACCAAGATGGTGAAGACAACACCAATGCCAATGAGTTTGATGATGATGACTTTTGATTGAGACTTTGAGAGTGGAGAGACATGAGAGAGCTAAGCTGGCCACCTTTATCCCTTTTGCTATGCTGGAGTTATCTATTATTCTGTTTGTCTTATGTGGACTACTGGACTTGTGTCATTTGAATTGGTTAATGGTTATGTAATATGCCATGCATTGCAGATCGCAGTTGCACTCATACTTGCTATCTTTCTTTCCACTTTTGTTCGCTGCCTCACTTTTATTTCTATTTTTTGTGGAATGTGCACTGGTAAGTGATACATTATTCTAACATATTTGTTCATGACTTCATGTTGATGCAGAATTCTGTTGGGGAGAAAAGCAAGTGCAAAGAGGATGGGGGCTCTACAACAATCAGTTGCAAGGTGTGTATGGCTGTATGCCTAGTTGCTTAATGCCTACCAAATTCTACTTAATTCTGTTGCTTACAAGTCTCTAAGGCGTCGCCTCGCCTTATGCCTCAGCGCTTAGGCAGTGAGGCGCCCCCCCAGCGCCTCGCCTCGCCTTACCGCCTTAAAAACATAGGTAGATGCAAATCAAATCAGGCCTACAATAGCACTAAATTTTGTGTTACACTTTCAGAAGAGCATTGGAGCAGGAGCGCTTCTATATACTAAATTATATGGAAAAAAGAGAAGATATGATACCTCAGGGTAATTGTAAACCGATTTCCCATGAGTTGACCAAGACCAAGTCCCTCCTTTACATAACTAGAGAGGATACGTTAGTTGCTAAAGTATCACTTAGGACAGCTATATTCCAGTGATCCTACAAAAATCAATTGATCACCTACCAGAAGTTTCCAACTTTGATGCCATACAGTCGCTTATTAAGTGCAGCGATTTTATTTGCTGGCACCTTGAAAACGGTAACCTAATAGGAAAAGAATTAGATCAGTAGCCAAGGCAATTACATGCAAAGGGTCATAACCATGAAACAGAAATTATAACCAAATCTACCAAATAGCCAGAAAATCATGAAACAAACTACATAACCTAGTTTGATCAATGATACTAATAATAAAATCTAGAACGAATGCATATTAAATTTTACACGAAATTATTAACTGGTTGTAACACCATAATAGCATACATAATTACACATACAGATACAGTTCACTTATAGCTATAGATAAAATCACCTAAAGTATTTTTCGTCCACACCCATGTATGAAAGTTTAGCTATTTTATCCCAAAACGCAAATCCATCATTACATGAATTAAATTCAGAGAGATGGTTTACATAGGAATAATAAACACCTGTTGCGTCGTAACAGCACGTTTATCCTTTGTTCCAGAAAACCCAAATGAGCGTGACTGCAAAAAGCATAATCAAGTCATTACTCGGTTGGCAAAGAACAGTTACTGAATGATGCCATCAATGAGATAAATAGCAACCAAGATGTACCTGGAGTCCTAACATTTTTCCTATTACTCCCAATGCATCTTGGGTGTCCTTGTTTTCTTTGCAAAGGTGAAACCTGATCAGTGTCACAGAATGGTAGCTCCAGTTACAGAACTAGTTAGCAGCAAAACTAGACACGACGCAAACATTACATTTATATTCCTTACTACACAAATATAGAGGAGTTGTTATAGCTACATTACTCATGTTACCAAATTCAAACAAGCCTGTCAACTATGCCAAACACGAGGAATGAATGTGTTATAGCGCAAACACTAATAACAATTTGGGTAGGACAACAGATGATCAATTCAAACAGAATTTCATCACCTCAGGAACTTCCCAGCATGAGCTGGCCAACTAGACGACCCTCTACTGTCAAATGGCCTGTCGTCTCCCCAATCAGAACCATTCATGTTCTTCCTCTTCCTTCCTCTGCCAGCACCACCCCTCCCACCACCGCCCCTCCCTCCACCGCCACGGCCCCGCCCTCCTCCAGCTTCAGACCCCACGCGTACCCTGATGTATTTCTGAACCCCGTCGCTGTGTTCCACTGTGTCTGTGACCAAGAACTTGAAGTTTCTTTTGAAAAAGTTGTGCACCTCCTGCAAGCAAATAAACGCTCCAAATCAGACAGTTCCCCCAAATTCAGCCACACAAGACAAGCAGCACCGCCGAACCAAACCCACCGATCGATGAGCCTTGTCGGCATCGGGCGAGAGCATGACCGGCAAGAATTCGCCCTCGCCGCCGGCCGCGACCTTCTCCAGAAGCCCCCTCAGCGCGTGGCAGTCGGCCTCGCCGCAGAGCCCGCTGAACGACTCGAGAGCCTTGGAGTGGTCGGCGTCGGCCGCCGGCGCCGCCTTCTCCTCCTCCTTGGCATCCACGCACTGCAATGCACGAGCCGTGGGTGAAACCGGGACCGGGCGCGCGGAATCACCGAGCAGACGTCGCGGGGGGGGCGCGAGTACCTACCTGGTCGGGGAGATCGAGGGAGGTGAGGCGGACGACGGAGCCGTCGCGGGCGACCTCGTGGACGATGAAGTCGGAGTAGCGGTGCTTGAGGACGCCGCGGAAGCCCGGGAGGGCGGAGGTGAAGCAGGCGATGCCGACCTCGGCCTCGGTGACGGAGCTCGAGCGCGCCATGGGAGCGGGGTGGGCTGATTTGGGGGCTAGGGTTTTGGGAGGGAAATGGCGGAGAGGGTTTAGCCGGGGGGAAAGCCGCTGGCTGTACCTCTGATAGGTGGGGCCGCATCGGCCACTGGAGACCTTCTCTGCCGTTGGATCATCGTGGATGGCCTAGATCAATTGAATGGCAACCAAACAAAACTGCCTTCCCCACTCTCCTCCCCAACTCCCTGTTGATGTCGATATTACCATTGGGGAAGATGCAAAACAATATTGTCCCTTTTTTAGTTTTTTGGGTGGCCACAAATGCCGGTTTATCGCTCTGAGGGATTGAAATCTGATCATCATTCAATGTAACTATTTGTCCATTAATCATTTGATGCTATCATGGGAACCCGGTTAGAGGTCCGACAAGCACTTTCAACAGAAGAAGGCTCAAGGGCTCATCTGAGGCGAAGTGTTAATAAGGATCATCACCTGTTGCGAGCACACAAGGACGCGGTTGGGGATGCAAATTTGAAACCTTCAGGGTACCTACTTAGTTCAATCAGATGAACTAAGTTTCAAAGATGAAGTGAATTCTAATATTTTATTTCATTTAGTTGAACAAAAGAGGGTTGGAGGGTACCCTCAAGGTTCTAAATCTGCATGCTTACATGCTGTAAAGAGGAAGTGGTGCAAAATGTTAGGTCAGAACAGTCAAACAATGTCCACTAGGTGCTGGGAAGAGATGGGAAAGAGCAGGGACTTTGCGACACCGGGCGCATTGTGCAGTACACACCACATAAATCGATGTTTATAACACTCTTATATCGAAGAGAAAACGTAATACGATGACAGAATAAGAAAATTAGTATATCAAAAAGTTTCTCCCCGAAAATCAGCAATGTACCAGGTCCGTGTTCATTCAAACATTAATGCATGAACAACAGGAATATAACACTGCAGGAGTAGCATAACAGCAATTGATCCAGTGCCCCAGATTCTTATGCCGGATACAAAGCTGCAGCTTCAGAAGAGCACTATCTTTATCAGTGGGCAGTCTAGCTGATGATAAGGAAAAAAGAAGAGATGGTGTGTGACAGGTAGACGCATCCAATTGTCAGACAAAAGAAAGCTTCGACAACAACAAGATCAATCAAATCGCATGTCCATTGTTGGCCACAAGAAAGCTTTGAGAACAACGGGAGATCAAATCGCTTTCGCGGTTTCCGCAACATACAGTGCAACCGGGCCTACTTATTTGTGTGCTTGCAACTCAAAGCAAACCTAGCAGGCATCTAGGTCCCTGCATGGGGGAGGCTTTGGCTCGCCTAGCAAGGTGGTCATCCCTCCAGCAGGACCACAGTTTTTCCGCTCTGGGTTCTGGGTGCCACGCTGCAAATGTTTATCAAATCGTCAGAACAGGTGTATATTGGAATTAGACCAGATAAAACATGTGGCCAGACATAGTAAGAGAATCTTGTTAAGTTGGGCTAAAGCTTACAGGGGGCGTTTCCCCTCTTCTCAGCATTTCAACAAGCTCAACGACTCGCTTGGGAGTGAGGTCTTCCTGTGAAGGGCAAGTAGAAAAAAAGAAGCTCAAGTTACATCAGACAGAAAAGTTTACTTCAAAGCCTCTTCCATTAGCAAAAGGCATGCGAGTTTTAATAAACCATCCTGGTAGGCTAGCAACTTTACGTCTCTAGTGATGCAGTAATTCTATTGAACAGAAATTTAGTTTAAAAGATAACTACGGCAACTTTCTACCTCTCTAATGTCCCCAAAGAAGAAGGTACAGTACAGAGCCAACAAGCAATGACATAGAAGTTGAGTGTATCGAGTAGACAAGTTCTGATCTATGCATATACATGAATTTAGAAGTAAAACTACTGTTCAAACATGCACCACTTGTAATCACATCACCCCTTTCCTAACAATATACTCCTATACAGTGATTACGTTCTTCCATTACCCAATTTTTGTTTCTGATCAGTGATCACGTTGAACCAATTGTCCTATAAGATGTGCCATGCTGTTTCTGGCACAGTTCACCCCGCATTATGCCAGCATAAAGTCATTGATACTGACTAATACCAGCAAGTGCAAGTACTAGAGGATACAATTTAGGATAACAGAATAGTGAAACGTTGAATTGTATGATTATCAAGAGCAAAATAAACTTACATAATAATTGTATGTGTAACCATCTGAACCTTTGGTATAGTCAGCCACAGCAATCATGGGAGCGTTCACACAGCAACCCTGTGAACAAACGAGCAGAAGGTGAATAAAAGTGGTTTTAAGGATATATCATAACCAAACATTTAAAACTATTCGTTACAAACATACTACAGACCATTCCTACAGTTATATATTGGAAAGCATAAACTCAAGTAAAAACAAATATTTAAAGATCACGGTGTTACCATGCATTCCATTTCCCCAACAGAAAATAAACCATCGCTTGTCACCTCTGCAAATGAAAAAAAAATGTTAATTACATCACAGAAACAGAATAAGAAGCTCTTGCTCAGAGGACAAAGTTTGTGGTAACAATTTTACAGATATCAGAATAATTACGCAATATACAAACCGTTCCGTTTAACTCCAAGGTGTTTTAACAGGGCATCTTCGATATCACGCGAACCACGAATCATACAAGGTGTAGTTCCACACACCAAAAGGTGGTATTTTCCCACCTACATAGCATGAAACGACTTCATGGTAAAAAAAGATGGTAGTAATGAGTACAGAGTAGGCAGTCGTGCATCAAGGTACCTTGGTCCGATTGAACATTGAGTAAAATGTTGCAACTTCATAGACCCTGATCGGTGCAACTCCAACTATTTTAGCAATCTGAAAAGAAGACAAATTATTGTCAGGAACGCTGAAAATGTCAAGTGTTCACTTTTCCAAGATAGGGGGGAAAACAACAGAAATTTTAAGAAAGCATAAAATATATTAGATCAGTGTGTAACAAAGACTGATACTTGAAGCAAAATTGTGAACATAATGGTCATGGTGAGAAAGGATATGCTGCAGCTTTGAATGCATTATATGTTAATATGCTCTATCAATAATATGACCTGCCAGATGAATATATTAGACTTCCATCAAATCAGCTTCATCAGAAAAGAAAAAAAAACATGATCATAAGAGGTTTCAACTAGTATGTCGACAAACAAACATGTTCTTTCTTAATTAAAAATAGGGACCCCATGTCTCCTAATAAAGCTATTTTTCTTGATTATCAAATCCAGGATAAATTTGTAGTTACCCAATGGTTGTAACTGCCACTTCCAAATGTTTTGTTCTACAAGATGTAACTTGATTCTAGGGTGTCAAAATTAAAGACCAACAAACCTGTGCAAGTCATAAGCTAAACCGACTACTCAATATACACATGATATCTTTCTGTTCACCTATACAGAATATAATTTAGTGTTCCAGACATAGTGTATGGACAGAAGAGTATGCAGAAAAGAACAGCATATACAACGATAAACAAGGGGCAATAAGGTTTTGCATAGTTTCTACAAGTACAAGACACATGTTTTTAACTAAAGAAGGTACATTAACTCATAACAATTTCACCCTTTATATGGAAACGGAATACAACATAACATGCTGACGTTGGAAGGTCACAATTTTGCGCGAATTTGAACTTACAGCGTCCATTGCTGCAACCGGGACCCATCCACCATGCTGCTGCTGTGCAAGATCAAGCATTGGAATAATACCAGATTGCTTGTAGTTGCTTGGGTAATGAGATAGGATTTCGTTAACCTGCAACATTACAACGGAAAATTTAACAAGGTATGTCACAGTTATTTCAAATCCAGCCAATTGACCCCAACAGTCCCCCGCTACACACGCATCGCAGACCCAGACCGGGGGAAGAACAGTACCTTCTCCATGTTGGCCTTGGTGAACTCCCACGGCATGTTCGGGTTGTTGTCCGGCGAATCGATGTGCTACAGAAACAACACAACATATAAATCTAGCTCAATCGTCGTCGGCGGCAAAACAGATCAGACAACCGCAGAAGCGGATCCGAGAGCGCTCACGTAGTTAAGCGCGGAAGAGAAGGTCCGGGAGAAGTAACCCGTGGCGGCCGCGGCCGCGGGGGAGGAGATCTGCAAGGAAATTTCGGCGAACGGGATCAGGGGATCGGCTTGGGGGAAATGGAGGGGAATGGATTCGAGAGGGGAGGGGGAGGAGGCGCGCAAACCGGAGACGGGGAGAGGCGTCGGGCGGCCGACTGTGAGGCGGAGGCGGAGGCGAGGCCGAGGAGGCGGCGGGCCGCGAGGCGGGCGGCCGGGGGCAGCATGGCGGCCAGCGAGGGAGCGGCGGTGGTGGTATCGGCGGGTGGTCGCTTGGCTTGTGTGTGAGAGACCGACCTCTCCTTACCGGCCAACAACAAGGGCACGTCGACGTGAAAGTGGGACTAGCCAGCCCACCCACTGACATTGCTTTAGTGGGCTCCGATTGGACAGGAACGGAATTAAGTGGGCTGGGCCTATTAGCCCATAGAACCCACCAGCCAGCCCCTTTCTGTTGAGGAGGCGCCGCGGTGCAGGCCGCCGCACCTGGCCCCTCCCCCGCCTCGCAGCTTCTCCTTCCTCAACCCCGGCTGGACGCGATGGCCAGGTCGCCGCTGCCGAAGGTGACCTCTCTTTCTTGATTTATCTGCCCGCTGCCCCAAGTCTAATATGTTCAAACCAAGTGGTCATCTTGGTAAGCTATCAACAAAAAAAAGTCTAATATGTTCAAGGGACCGGAGGAGCCTAGCGGCGTTCTCAGAGAAACGCACTCCTTGTAAGATGCCGTTTCTTGGCTATTTTTTTGCTTGTAAAACGTGTTATGATTCCGCTCGCCCTGTTTTGTTATGCTTGCCCGGTTGACTTTCCCTTTGGGAATCGAGTAAGGTAATTGTGAAGCTATGATAATGAGATATTTTATATAATTGGCATTCATGTTCTAGTCTTAGTCATTTAAATGTTCTTGTGGATTTATGCGAGGCCGATATAGTTCATCTAATTGAACTGTCTTAACTGGCTAACAACATGTGAATTTATTTTCTACCCATGTGTGAACTGTGATACCTCTTGCTGGTAACGTGTCACGTGATTCGATAGCTTTGCGAGCCGTTGTACCTGTTGCTCTTAATTCTCTTCATGTTTTATATATCCTTAATATGATAACGGATTGTAATAGCACTGCTTCTCACTCACTCAAATACTAGTATGTGGCAGCAGCCCAAAAGGCATGGGACGTGTTGCCCGAGGAGCAATCACGGAAACACATCACTGCTGGCTCTGGCGACCTGTGTAAGGATTTGTGGAAGCGTGAACCCTTTGTCTGGGCCGCATTGTATTATATAGAAGGTTTGCCGTGGCGTACAAGAAAGAAGTCGATCGTAGACAGATCGATCAAGATTACAGAAGAGTTTGGACAGAAGAAAGGATAGAACAGAGTACAAGTTTAAACTAGTGTCCCTATCCTATACAACTTGTCTAACACTCCCCCTCAATCTAAACCCTATGAAAGTTTACCAAGGTTGAGATTGTATTTGAAGTCATCTAACCTTCTCATCGTAAGAGGTTTTGTGAAGCCATCAGCAAGTTGATCACCTGTTGGAATAAACCTTATATCAAGCAACTTGCGTGCTACTCTTTCTCTGACAAAATGAAAATCAACCTCAATATGCTTTGTACGTGCATGGAAAACAGGATTAGCTGAAAGATAGGTTGCACCAATGTTGTCACACCACAATCTTGCAGCTTGTGGAACTTTAATTCCAAGTTCATGAAGCGATGTCTGAATCCACATCACTTCAGCTGTAGCATTAGCTAAAGCCTTATACTCTGCCTCAGTACTTGACCTTGAGACTGTAGCCTGTTTTCTTGCACTCCATGACACAAGATTTGTTCCCAGAAACACAGCAAAGCCACCTGTGGACCTCCTATCATCAGCACACCCTGCCCAATCTGCATCAGAATAGGCAGATACAAGAAGAGATGGAGACTTGACAGTCTGAAGACCAAGTCCCTCTGTAAATTTAAGATACCTTAGGATCCGTTTTACTGCAGTCCAATGAGCTGTAGTAGGAGCATGTAAATACTGACATACTTTGTTCACCGAGTAGGAAATATCAGGACGTGTAAGAGTTAAATACTGTAATGCACCTACAACATTTCTATAATTTGTTGCATCCTCTGAACCAAGTGCTTCTTCAGTTTCAACAGTAAGTTTTTCTGAAGTAGAGATGGGTGTACTAACAGACTTACACTTTTCCATGCCTACCCTTCTGAGAATATCCGTGGTATATTTTTCCTGAGTAAGAAGTATGCCATCTGTTACCTTCTTGACCTCGATTCCAAGAAAGTAATGAAGATCTCCCAAGTCCTTAAGAGCAAACTCTAGTTTCAGATCCTTGAGTAGACAAGTAGTGGCATCTGGATTTGAGCTGGCAACAATTATATCATCAACATAAACAAGAACAAACATGGTAATATTGTTCTTACTGTAGAAGAATAATGAGGTATCTGCCTTTGATGGTGTGAACCCAAGCTTCTGCAACTGTGTATTCAATCTTGAGTACCAGGCTCTTGGGGCCTGTTTTAACCCATACAAAGCTTTATCCAGCTTGCAAACATAATGTGGTGTGCTTTTATTTACATATCCTGGTGGCTGCCGCATGAACACTTCTTCCTCAAGAACACCATGAAGAAACGCGTTCTGAACATCTAGCTGTCGCAAACTCCATCCTCTGGAAACAGCGATAGACAGAACAAGTCGAATAGTAGCTGCTTTAATAACAGGGCTAAAGGTATCCTCATAGTCAATACCAAACATTTGCTTAAAACCCTTTGCAACTAATCTAGCCTTGTATCTGTCTATACTGCCATCAGCCTTTCTTTTGATTTTATAAACCCACTTACAATCAATCACATTATCACCCTTTTTTGGTGGTACTAAATGCCAAGTTTTGTTTTTAACAAGTGCATCATATTCATTATCCATAGCCTTCTTCCAATCTTTATGAGCAAGTGCATCATGTAAATGAGTTGGCTCACCGGTGCTAGTAAAAAATGCACGCTTGATTTTATCATACCTGACCGTACCATCGGTGTACTTTTTTTTCCTTTATAATGCCTGACTGAGATCTTGTATGTCGAAGAGGAAGCACGGGTGCTGCTGTTCGCGTTGTTGTAGACCTCACCACAGAAGATCCAAAGGAGGCAGGTTCTGTAGCTGGTGATCCTGCCACAGAAGATCCTGACACATCAGCCCCAGCATCCAGCGCCAGATCCAAGGCCGTATGTGCCGTAGGTGAGATCGACCTCGGACTTCTCCGCCCAAGAGCGCCGCTCAGGGTGGCGCTAGAGACGTGGTCGGGCGTGCACACCCCATCGCGGGCTCCGCTGGGCCCAGCAGGCGAGTGCGTGGAATCGGACGAGTCGTCCCCGCCCGCATCGATTTGGCCGGTGGGCTCCGCACCTGGTGGCTGTCGGCCACCCGTCCCTCTGGAACGCATGCAGCGCCAGACTGCGCCTGGGATCCCGCACCTGCATGCAGATCCCTTTGGGAATCGAGTAAGGTAATTGTGAAGCTATGATAATGATATATTTTATATAATTGCATTCATGTTCTAGTCTTAGTCATTTAGATGTTCTTGTGGATTTATCCGAGGCCAATATAGTTCACCTTGATCTGTCTTAACTGGCTAACAACATGTGAATTTATTTTCTACCCATATGTGAACTGTGATATGTCCTGCTGGTAACTTGTCACGCGATTCGATAGCTTTGCGAACCGTTGTACCTGTTGCTCTTAATTCTCTTCATGTTTTATATATCCTTGATATGATAACGGATTGTAATAGCACTGCTTCTCACTCACTCAAATACTAGTATGTGACAGCAGCCCAAAAGGCGTGGGACGTGTTGCCCGAGGAGCAATCACGGAAACACATCACTACTGGCTCTGGTGACCTGAACGACATACTTGGTGGAGGGATTCATTGAAAGGAAGTTACTGAGATAGTTAACACCTTTCTTGCTTTAGGAATGCATTGCACTCTTGGTTAATAACCATATAATCGGCCGGGCAATTTTTAGTCAGTTTATCATTCAGCTCTGTTTCTATATCTTGTTTCTTGGTCTCCTGTCTTCTAGCAATAGTGTTGTCAAATTTTTCTACTGTTCTGAGTAATCGTGTAAAGTTAGTGAGTCTTTGTTCTACTCTTGTTCTCACTTGTGCATCAACATCTCATACTCCATTGATGTATCTGTGGTGACTAGACTAATCTGTTGAGTAAGGGCTTTCAATTCTTTTCTGTTGAGTTATTTATGTAAAATGCCATGTCCATTGATGTATCTGTGGTGACTAGACTAATCAGCTACTAGATTTATTCAGGTGGTGTTCCAGGAATGGGTAAAACTCAACTGGGGTATGTTGCTCCTACTACCGAATCATTGCAATTTCAGAAGAAAATTACCGTGCTAAGTGCCAACTTTTGGAGGATTCAGCTAGCAATCAACGTCCAAATTCTCGTGCGCTATGGTGGCCTTGGCGACAAAGCATTTTATATTGGTATACTTGTTTGACAGAGAGTGATTGTGTCATGTGTCTGTTGAGAAACTGTTAACAATATTTACTGTCATTGTAACAGACACAGAGGGCAGTTTCATGGTTGAACGTGTCTATCAAACTGCTGAAGGGTGTATCAGTGACATAATGGAGTATTTTTCCGTGCCACCATGACAAGGCTTCATCTGGACAAGAAAATCTGCAGCCTGAGCCTTTCCTAGCAGGCATCTACTACTTCTGAATACTAGTAATAATGTACATGTAATGCACGTTTATATTAGGTAGGATATTAGTTGCACGTTATATTAGGTAAGATATATCTGTTGCATGTTGGTATTTGGTAAGACATCAATTACTTTTTCGCGGGAAATGGTAGGATGTTAATTACATGTCAGATTTCATGAGATATCGTTGAGTCAAAACGTGTTTATAACCAATGGCAGTGGTGGGTAATTAGAGCATTAAACGTGTTTGGTGCTCACCATTGAAGCGATTTGAACCGCTAGATAACATGATTTGATGGTCGGGATGGTTTGGATCTGCCCTTTTGGGTCTTTTTATAGAGGTATAGATGCAGCTACACTGAATACATTGTGGTGAGGAACTATCTGAAGAAATTCCTCGGAGACCATAAAGATGTAATACTCCCTCCATTCTACAATGTAGTGCTTCCTCTATCCCCGTGCTTCAACTTTGACCGTAAATTTAACTATCAAGAACGATTGTGGCGGGAGCAAACATTATATCAGTGAATTCGTATTCGAAAAAAGTTTTCAATTATATATTTTTTTCTCCCGCCACAGTTGGTCTCGTTGGTTAAATTTATGGTCAAAGTTGGACCTCGGGAAGCGCGGGCGCACAATATTTTGGAATGGAGGGAGTATTCTTGAACAACTGAGTCTTAAAGTTTAATCACCTGAATTATGTCCAATGTTTTATCCCTCACCTCTATTTTCCCCCAAGATGAGTTTTCCGGCACTTCTATGTTTACAGAAATGGTTTTCCACCCTTCCGTTCTTAGTAGGATCTACCAAAATTGGTTGAGTGTTACCAAATAACCATTATTTTTCTTTATGCTTTACAGGTGAGGATAATTATTATTGATAGTGTTACTTTCCACTTTCGATAAGATTTCGATGATCTGGCTCTGAGGACTAGAATGCTCAGTGGATTATCACTGAAGTTGATGAAGCTTTCAAAGGCATATAACTTGAAACTATGAAAAATTGTGCTAGTTGAGTTGAGAAAACCATATAGCAGTTCCTATTAATTAATTGAGATCTATCTTATACTGAGACAGTACAAGTAAATGGATTTTTTTCTATGCACATAAATGTCAGCATTTACAAGGAACACATACATTTTGGGGTGATACTCTGCTGCTGTCCCGGTATGACCTGGTGTTTCTTGCATGCTTTGGCAACAACACATCTATTTCTCATTACTTGCCTCCTTTACCTGATCAGTTTGTAGTACATTATTGTATCCTGCTTCATTCTGTTAGAATAAACGTATAGGAGATGTATAGGGTTAGGAGTTTGTTTAAATTATGTACATCATCTCTATCTCCTTCCCCATATCTCTCTGTAACGACCTTCCTGGTCAATCTCTCGATCTCTTTCTCTGTAACTTGTATGCCAAGGCTTTTGCCCAATATATACATGCGGCCCGAGACAAAGGGTTCTATGCTTCCCATATCATTTTACATGGTAACAGAGCATCTTCCTCATTAGATCGAAAGAGATTGCATCTAGCTACCTCCGCGACCGAGATCATGTCCACCACCGCCGCTGCCATGACGCCAATGTGATAGCCTGGCTTAATAGGGATGATAGACTACTCATATCAATAAGGAATTTCTTCTTTTTCAGGAGCCCATTCAGACAGAACTCCAAAGTTAAGCGTGCTCAGCTTGGAGTAGTTTCAGGATGGGTGACCGACCGGGAAGTTGCTCCCGGGTGCGCACGAGTGAGGACAAAATGCGCAGAAAAGACTAGTATTGATCTGTGGGGCCAGTCTAGATCCCGCCAGGAGTAACGACCACCGGCGGATAGATGGAGCACCACCTAGACGAGAAGAGCCCGCCACCGCCGGCCACTCTCACCATCACCAAGGACGGCAAAGAAGAACAAGTTGTCAACTTTGCGAGATCCCTCTGGTATGCACAGCAGCAACAACTTCAAGGATACTTGATGGGTTCCTTTTCCCATGAGATTCTTGCCCAGATCGCCACGCTCCAGACGTCGGTCGAGGTGTGGCACACCATCCACGCCATGTTCGCTGCTCAGAGCCAAGCCCAAGCAATCAACACTCGCATCAAGCTCACCAACCTCAAGAAAGGTAATATGTCCATGGCTGACTACCTTGGTAAGATCAAAAGCCTCACCGATGAAGTCACAAGCACTGCTGTGGCGCTCTCTGATCCGGAGATCGTCTCCAAAATTCTCGCCGGCCTGGACATGGAGTACAACCCGCTGGTCTCTCCGCTCGCCGCCAGGGTGGAGCCCATCATCGTCTAGGAGCTCTACAACCAGCTGCTCAGTTTTGATGCCCGCCTCACCCTCCTCCATGGCGGCGACCTTCGGCAATCCTCCGTCAACTCTGCCTCCCATGGCCGCCCTCCAGGGAAACGTGGCGGTGGGCGCGGACGCGACGCTCCTCAGGGAGATGGCGCTCGCTCTGGTGGGGGAGGGGACAACACCAGCGGCGGCAGCGGTTTCAACAACAACACCAGCGATGCTCGCTCCTCAGGGAGTATCCTGATAGTTGCCTTCGATCGATTTTCAATTAATGTTTCAACTATGAACATAGGAAATGTCAGATGACGAAATGGATTTCAGTATTTGCGAATACTACGAAGACGAGCACGGCCTGTACGACAGAATCTTCCTAGATGATGATAGGCGCTTCAGAATCAAGCTGGACGAGAACTTCGAAGTGGATACAGTAAGCCACAACTACAAGTCTTTTTTCGTAATTAAGCATGACATCTGCTTCATTTGCTTCAACTTATAATTTAAATTTTTACTATTCTACTAGCGTATCCCCTGCCATGCAAGAGTTTTTGTCTTGGATATGATAGGTTTCAGTTCTATAAAAAAAATACTATGGAGGTAAAGAGAGTTTACTTGAAGACCGAGCATGGTTATACTTTCCACGCAAAATTATACAACGCAGACACCTACACCTATTTTGAATGCAAAACTTGGCAAGCACTATGCAAGACTTATGCATTTGAGCCTAATATGGTTATCACCTTTGATATTCGTCCGGAAGATGATATTAAAGGTAATATCGACATCTGGGTCGATGTGCAGACGCCTCCAGTTATACCATTATGTGAGTTTCTCAACCATATTTATGTCTTCGATATTGTTTATTCAAAAATAGTTGACAACTAATTTCTATTGACAACTTATTTCCGTTCAAGCAAACCTGTCCAACGCTTGGTAGACATGACCTATTACTGTCCCGGGGCTGAACTAAACTGCGAGGAGATAAGTCATTATATTTCATGGCTTGAGGATCTTCATACTGTCAAGACAAATTATTTTTTTGGACTTAAAAATCTTAGTACTCAAAATGTGCGACCAATAGTGTTCGTACTGAACTACGGTCACATCTATTTAGGAAAGATGGTAAGATTTTTACTATTTGTCCTCAGTGCATCTTTTGCATACATTATTTTTAAGCTAAACTTCATTGCTAAGTATGTTACTGTACAATGTTCTTCAACAGGGACTCTCGATGAATGTTGTGCCTCATTGGATCGAGACTAAAGGTTGCATGAGAATTGTTAGCTTACTGCCAAGATTTCCTATAATGCACTTTAGTGCATTCAGGATTTCTAATAGCGAGGAATGCTTAATAGTGAAAGAATGAAGCAAAATTGTGAACGATCGTAGAGAAGTACTAGGGGGAAGCAATCAGAAGCGCAGCCCACGATTAGGAGACAGGTTCATCTGCATGCTCCAACTTGATGAAGCAGGAGTGCTATACATGTTTTATGTTATTTTAGTTGAGAGAGAGCAGTAGGAGTGATTAGCTAGCTAGAAATGAGTTCTGATGATTAAATAGCTGGTGTGGGTGGTAATGACTATGATGATTATTATTAGCTAGTGTTGGTGGTGATTAGATAGCTACCGCGGCTAGTGTTGATGGTGATTAGCTAGCTAGAATGAGTTTGAAGATGATGATGTGTGATGCACTATGACTATGATGATTAAATAGCTACTGTTGGTGGTAATGACTATGATGATGATTAAATAGCTTGTGTTGGCAGATTAGATTCAAGTGGAGGCAACATGTGGTGCACATCAAAAGTACTACTAGTCCAAACTAGATCAAGTTTGGATTAGTAGTATACTTTTGACATGCACCAGATGTTCCCTCCACTTAAACCTAACCCACCTTCATTTGACACACTGTTATGGACATATTGATATAACAACCTCATAATTGGTATTGTACCAAAATTTATATAACGGCGTATAAATACACTAAAAATGAAAAAAATGAGAAAAAAAATACTAGTAGCGATGGAGATTAAACACGCTAAAACTAGCTGTATTAGCAGTAGCGCTGGAGTGAAGAAACGCTGCTGCTATATGTCTTAGCAGCAGCGCACGTAGCACATGCTACTACTAAGGAATAGTTGTAGCGCCTTATCAGTAGCGCGTCCTCCCGCGCTACTGATAGGCAAAATACCCGTGCTACTGCTAGGGTTTTCCCTAGTAGTGAAGCACACACGAGAATATTCATCCCACGCTATAACTCCCCGGCAACGGCGTCCGAAAAAGGTCTTGATAACCCACAAGTATAGGGGATCAATTGTAGCCTCTTTCGATAAATAAGAGTGTCGAACCCAACGAGAAGCTAAAGGTAGAACAAATATTCCCTCAAGTTCTATCGACCACCGATACAACTCTACGCACGCTTAACGTTCGCTTTACCTAGAACAAGTATGAAACTAGAAGTGCTTTGTAGGTGTTTGATACGTCTCCAACGTATCTATAATTTTTGATTATTTCATGCTATTATATTATCTGTTTTGGATGTTAATGGGCTTTATTTTACACTTTTATATTATTTTTGGGACTAACCTATTAACCGGAGGCCCAACCCAAATTGTTGTTTTTTACTTATTTCAGTGTTTCGTAGAAAAGGAATATCAAACGGAGTCCAAACGGAATGAAATCTTCGGAAACGTGATTTTTGGAACAAATGTGATCCAGAGAACTTGGAGTGGACGTCAACAATCAACGAGGCGGCCACGAGGCAGGGGGGCGCGCCACCCCCTGGGCGCGCCCTCCACCCTCGTGGGCCCCTCGTTGCTCCACCGACCTACTTCTTCCTCCTATATATATCCATATACCCTACAAACATCCAAGAGCACCACGAAACCCTATTGCCACCGCCGCAACCTTCTGTACCCAAGAGATCCCCATCTTGGGGCCTTTTCTGGAGCTCCGCCAGAGGGGGCATTGATCATGGAGGGCCTCTACATCAACTCCATGGCCCCTCCGATGATGTGTGAGTAGTTTATTTCAGACCTTCGGGTCCATAGCTAGTAGCTAGATGGCTTCTTCTCTCTCTTTGGATCTCAAACAAAGTTCTCCTCGATTCTCCTCTCTCTACAAACTGTTTTGTTTTTGACAGATTCTGTTTTTCGTGTGTTGTTTGCTTATTTTAATGAATCTATGGCTAGTAAAAGAGTTTATAAACCATAGATAAGTTGGAATACAGTAGGTTTAACACCAATATAAATAAATAATGAGTTCGTTACAGTACCTTGAAGTGGTGCTTTGTTTTCTTTCGCTAATGGAGCTCACGAGATTCTCTTGTTAAGTTTTGTGCTGTGAAGTTTTCAAGTTTTGGGTAAAGATTTGATGGATTATGGAACAAGGTGTGGCAAGGGCCTAAGCTTGGGGATACCCATGGTACCCTAAGGTAAAATACAAGGACACCAAAAATCCTAAGCTTTGGGATGCCCCGAAAGGCATCCCCTCTTTTGTCTTCGTTCATCGGTAACTTTACTTGGAACTATATTTTTATTCGCCACATGATATGTGTTTTGCTTGGAGTGTCTTGTATGATTTGAGTCTTTGATTTTTAGTTTACCACAATCATCCTTGTTATACACACCTTTTGAGAGAGACACACATGAATTAGAATTTATTAGAATACTCTATGTGCTTCAATTATATCTTTTGAGCTATATAGTTTTTGCTCTAGTGCTTCACTTATATCTTTTAGAGCACGGCGGTGGTTCTATTTTATAGAAATAATTGATCTCTCATGCTTCACTTATATTATTTTGAGAGTCCTTTAGAACAACATGGCAATTTGCTTTTAGGCATAATAAGAACTTTCATATAAGTTCATTGAATACTAAGAGAAGTTTGATACTTGATGATTGTTTTGAGATATGGAGATGGTGATATTAGAGTCATTCCAGTTGAGTAGTTGTGAATTTGAGAAATACTTGTGTTGAAGTTTGTGATTCCTGTAGCATGCACGTATGGTGAATCGTTATGTGATGAAGTCGGAGCATGATTTATTTATTGATTGCCTTCCTTATGAGTGTCGGTCGGGGACGAGCGATGGTCTTTTTTCTACCAATCTATCCCCATAGGAGCATGCGCGTAGTACTTTGTGTTGGGTTTCGTAGTAATTTCAAAAAATTTCCTACGCTCACGCAAGATTATGGTGATGCATAGCAATGAGAGGGGAGAGTATGATCTACATACCCTTGTAGATCGACAACGGAAGCGTTTGGTTGATGTAGGCGTACGTCTCCACGGCCCGACCGATCAAGCACCGAACCTACGGCACCTCCGAGTTCTAGCACACGTTCAGCTCGATGACGATCCCCGGACTCCGATCCAGCAAAGTGTCGGGGAAGAGTTCCATCATTACGACGGCGTGGTGACGATCTTGATGTACTACTGCAACAGGGCTTCGCCTAAGCACCGCTACAATATTATCGAGGAATATGGTGGAAGGGGGCACCGCACACGGCTAAGAATATGATCACGTGGATCAACTTGTGTTGTTCTGGGGTGCCCCTGTCTCCGTATATAAAGGCTCAAGGGGGGGGGTGCGGCCGGCCTAGGAGAGGCGCGCTAGGAGGAGTCCTACTCCCTCTCGGAGTA
>NC_041380.1:531247800-531282408 GCF_002162155.2 Triticum dicoccoides | reverse complement strand
AATAGGATTCGCGAGAGGGGGGGAAAAGAGAGAGGGGGGCCGGCCCCCTCTCCTTGTCCTATTCGGACCAAGGGAGGGGAGGGGCCCGCGGCCCATCTTGGGCTGCTCCTTCTCTTTTCCATTAAGGCCCACTTAGGCCCATATAGCTCCCGGGGGGTTCCGGTAACCTCCCGGTACTCCGGTAAAATCCCGATTTCACCCGGAACACTTCCGATATCCAAACATAGGCTTCCAATATATCAATCTTTATGTCTCGACCATTTCGAGACTCCTCGTCATGTCCGTGATCACATCCGGGACTCCGAACAACCTTCGGTACATCAAAATGTATAAACTCATAATATAACTGTCATTGTAACCTTAAGCGTGCAGACCCTATGGGTTCGAGAACAATGTAGACATGACCGAGACACGTCTCCGGTCAATAACCAATAGCGGAACCTGGATGCTCATATTGGCTCCTACATATTCTACGAAGATCTTTTATCGGTCAGACCGCATAACAACATACGTTGTTCCCTTTGTCATCGCTATGTTACTTGCCCGAGATTCGATCGTCGGTATCCCATACCTAGTTCAATCTCGTTACCGGCAAGTCTCTTTACTCGTTCTGTAATACATCATCCCGCAACTAACTCATTAGTTGCAATGCTTGCAAGGCTTAAGTGATGTGCATTACTGAGAGGGCCCAGAGATACCTCTCCGACAATCGGAGTGACAAATCCTAATCTCGAAATACACCAACCCAACATGTACCTTTGGAGACACCTGTAGAGCTCCTTTATAATCACCCAGTTACGTTGTGACGTTAGGTAGCACACAAAGTGTTCCTCTGGCAAACGGGAGTTGCATAATCTCATAGTCATAGGAACATGTATAAGTCATGAAGAAAGCAATAGCAACATACTAAACGATCGGGTGCTAAGCTAATGGAATGGGTCATGTCAATCAGATCATTCAACTAATGATGTGATCCCGTTAATCAAATAACAACTCTTTGTTCATGGTTAGGAAACATAACCATCTTTGATTAACAAGCTAGTCAAGTAGAGGCATACTAGTGACACTCTGTTTGTCTATGTATTCACACATGTATTATGTTTCCGGTTAATACAATTCTAGCATGAATAATAAACATTTATCATGATATAAGGAAATAATAATAACTTTATTATTGCCTCTAGGGCATATTTCCTTCAGTGTCCCACTTGCACTAGAGTCAATAATCTAGTTCACATCACCATGTGATTTAACACCAATAGTTCACATCTTTATGTGTTTGGTTCACATCTCCATGTGACTAACACCCAAAGGGTTTACTAGATTCAATAATCTAGTTCACATCGCTATGTGATTAACACCCAAAGAATGATCATGTTTTGCTTGTGAGAGAAATTTAGTCAACGGGTCTGCCACATTCAGATCCGTATGTATTTTGCAAATTTCTATGTCAACAATGCTCTGCACAGAGCTACTCTAGCTAATTGCTCCCACTTTCAATATGTATCCAGATTGAGATTTAGAGTCATCTGGATCAATGTCAAAACTTGCATCGACGTAACCCTTTACGACGAACCCTTTTTGTCATGTCCATAATCGAGAAACATATCCTTATTCCACTAAGGATAATTTTGACCGCTGTCCAGTGATCTATTCCTAGATCACTATTGTACTCCCTTGCCAAAATCAGTGTAGGGTATACAATAGATCTGGTACACAGCATGGCATACTTTATAGAACCTATGGCCAAGGCATAGGGAATGACTTTCATTCTCTTTCTATCTTCTGCCGTGGTCGGGATTTGAGTCTTACTCAATTTCACACCTTGTAACACAGACAAGAACCCCTTTTTGACTGTTCCATTTTGAACTACTTCAAAATCTTGTCAAGGTATGTACTCATTGAAAAAACTTATCAAGCGTCTTGATCTATCTCTATAGATCTTGATGCTCAATATGTAAGCAGCTTCACCGAGGTCTTTCTTTGAAAGACTCCTTTCAAACACTCCTTTATGCTTTGCAGAATAATTCTACATTATTTTCGATCAACAATATGTCATTCACATATACTTATCAGAAATGATGTAGTGCTCCCACTCACTTTCTTGTAAATACAGGCTTCTCCAAAAGTCTGTATAAAACCAAATGCTTTGATCACACTATCAAAGCGTTTATTCCAACTCCGAGAGGCTTGCACCAGTCCATAAATGGATCGCCGGAGCTTGCACACTTTGTTATCTCCCTTTGGATCGACAAAACCCTCCGGTTGCATCATATACAACTCTTCTTCCAGAAATCCATTCAGGAATGCAGTTTTGACATCCATCTGCCAAATTTCATAATCATAAAATGCGGCAATTGCTAACATGATTCGGACAGACTTAAGCATTGCTACGGGTGAGAAGGTCTCATCGTAGTCAATCCCTTGAACTTGCCGAAACCCTTTTGTGACAAGTCGAGCTTTGTAGACAGTAATATTACCGTCGGCGTCAGTCTTCTTCTTGAAGATCCATTTATTTTCTATGGCTTGCCGATCATCGGGCAAATCCATCAAAGTCCATACTTTGTTCTCATACATGGATCATATCTCAGATTTTATGGCCTCAAACCATTTCTCGGAATCTGGGCTCATCATCGCTTTCTCATAGTTCGCAAGTTCGTCATGGTCTAGCAACATGACTTCCAGAACAGGATTACCGTACCACTTTGGTGCGGATCTCACTCTGGTTTACCTACGAGATTCGGTAGTAACTTGATCTGAAGTTTCATGATCAATATCATTAGCTTCCTCACTAATTGGTGTAGGTGTCACAGAAACAGATTTCTGTGATGAACTACTTTCCAATAAGGGAGCAGGTATAGTTACCTCATCAAGTTCTACTTTCCTCCCACTCACTTCTTTCGAGAGAAACTCCTCTAGAAAGTATCCGTTCTCAGCAACGAATGTCTTGCCTTTGGATCTGTGATAGAAGGTGTACCCAACTGTCTCCTTTGGATATCCTATGAAGACATATTTCTCCGATTTGAGTTTGAGCTTATCGAGATGAAACTTTTTCACATAAGCATCGCAACTCCAAACTTTAAGAAACGACAACTTAGGTTTCTTGCCAAACCATAGTTCACACAGTGTCGTCTCAACGGATTTAGATGGTGCCCTATTTAACGTGAATGCAGCTGTCTCTAATGCATAACCCCAAAACGATAGTGGTAGATCGATAAGAGACATCATAGATCGCACTATATCTAATAAAGTACGGTTATGACGTTCGAACACACCATTACACTATGGTGTTCCAGGTGGCGTGAGTAGTGAAACTATTTCACATTGTTTTAATTGAAGGCCAAACTCGTAACTCAAATATTTTACCTCTGCGATCATATCGTAGAAACTTTTATTTTCTTGTCACGATGATTTCCACTTCACTCTGAAATTCTTTGAACCGTTCAAATGTTTCAGACTTATGTTTCATCAAGTAGATATCCCCATATCTGCTCAAATCATCTATGAAGGTCAGAAAATAATGATACCTGCTGCAAGCCTTAATATTCATCGGACCACATACATCAGTATATATGATTTCCAACAAATCTGTTACTTGCTTCATTGTTCCGGAGAACGGCGTTTTAGTCATCTTGCCCATAAGGCATGGTTCGCAAGCATCAAGTGATTCATAATCAAGTGATTCCAAAAGCCCATCAGCATGGAGTTTCTTCATGCGCTTTACACCAATATGACCTAAACGGCAGTGCCACAAATAAGTTGCACTATCATTATTAACTTTGCATCTTTTGGTTTCAATATTATGAATATGTGTATCACTACGATCGAGATCCAATGAACTTGTTTCATTGGGTGTATGACCATCGAAGGTTTTATTCATGTAAATAGAACAACAATTATTCTCTGACTTTAATGAATAACCGTATTGCAATAAACATGATCAAATCATATTCATGCTCAACGCAAAAACCAAATAACACTTATTTAGGTTCAACACTAATCCCGAAAGTATAGGGGAGTGTGCGATGATGATCATATCAATCTTGGAACTATTTCCAACACACATCGTCACTTCACCCTTAACTAGTCTCTGTTTATTCTGCAACTCCCATTTCGAGTTACTAATCTTAGCAACTGAACTAGTACCAAATACTGAGGGGTTGCTATGAACACTAGTAAAGTACACATCAATAACATGTATATCAAATATACCTTTGTTTACTTTGCCATCCTTTCTTATCCACCAAATACTTGGGGTAGTTCCGCTTCCAGTGACCAATCCCTTTGCAGTAGAAGCACTTAGTCTCAGGCTTAGGACCAGACTTGGGTTTCTTCACTTGAGCAGCAACTTGCTTACCGTTCTTCTTGAAGTTCCCTTCTTCCTTTTGCCTTTTTCTTGAAACTAGTGGTCTTGTCTACCATCAACACTTGATGTTTTTCTCGATTTCTACCTTCGTCAATTTCCGCATTACGAAGAGCTTGGGAATCGTTTCCGTTATCCCTTGCATATCATAGTTCATCACGAAGTTCTACTAACTTGGTGATAGTGACTAGAGAATTCTGTCAATCATTATCTTATCTGGAAGATCAACTCCCACTTGATTCAAGCGATTGTAGTACCTAGACAATATGAGCACATGCTCACTAGTTGAGCGATTCTCCTCCATCTTTTAGCTATAGAACTTGTTGGAGACTTCATATCTCTCAACTTGGGTATTTGCTTGAAATATTAACTTCAACTCCTGGAACATCTCATATGGTCCATGACGTTCAAAACGTCTTTGAAGTCCCGATTCTAAGCCGTTAAGCATGGTGCACTAAACTTATCAAGTAGTCATCATATTGAGCTAGCCAAACGTTCATAACGTCTGCATCTGCTCCTGCAATAGGTCTGTCACCTAGCGGTGCATCAAGGACATAATTCTTTTGTGCAGCAATGAGGATAAACCTCAGATCACGGATCCAATCCGCATCATTGCTACTAACATCTTTCAACATAATTTTCTCTAGGAACATATCAAAATAAACACATGAAAGCAACAACGCGAGCTATTGATCTACAACATAATTTGCAAAATACTACCAGGACTAAGTTCATGATAAATTTAAGTTCAATTAATCATATTACTTAAGAACTCCCACTTAGATAGACATCCCTCTAATCCTCTAAGTGATTACGTGATCCAAATCAACTAAACCATGTCCGATCATCACGTGAGATGGAGTAGTTTCATTGGTGAACATCGCTATGTTGATCATATCTGCTATATGATTCACGCTCGACCTTTCGGTCTCCGTGTTCCGAGGCCATTTCTGTATATGCTTGGCTCGTCAAGTATAACCTGAGTATTCCGCGTGTGCAACTATTTTGCACCCGTTGTATTTGAATGTAGAGCCTATCACACCCGATCATCACGTGGTGTCTCAGCACGAAGAACTTTCGCAACGGTGCATACTCAGGGAGAACACTTCTTGATAATTGGTGAGAGATCATCTTAAAATGCTACCGTCAATCAAAGCAAGATAAGATGCATAAAAGATAAACATCACATGCAATCAAAATATGTGACATGATATGGCCATCATCATCTTGCGCCTTTGATCTCCATCTCCAAAGTACTGTCATGATCTCTATCGTCACCGGCATGACACCATGATCTCCATCATCTTGATCTATATCAATGTGTCATCACACGGTCGTCTCGCCAACTATTGCTCTTGCAACTATTGCTATCGCATAGCGATAAAGTAAAGCAATTATTTGGCGCTTGCATCTTATGCAATAAAGAGACAACCATAAGGCTTTTGCCAGTTGCCGATAACTTCAACAAAACATGATCATCTCATACAACAACTTATATCTCATCACGTTTTGACCATATCACATCACAACATGCCCTGCAAAAACAAGTTAGACGTCCTCTACTTTGTTGTTGCAAGTTTTACGTGGCTGCTACGGGCTTAAGCAAGAACCAATCTTACCTACGCATCAAAACCACAACGATAGTTTGTCAAGTTGGTGTTGTTTTAACCTTCGCAAGGACCGGGCGTAGCCACACTCAGTTCAACTAAAGTTGGAGAAACTGTCACCCGCAAGCCACCTATGTGCAAAGCACGTCGGGAGAACCGGTCTCGCGTAAGCATACGCGTAATGTCGGTCCGGGCCGCTTCGTCCAACAATACCGCCGAACCAAAGTATGACATGCTGGTAAGCAGTATGACTTATATCACCCACAACTCACTTGTGTTCTACTCGTGCATATAACATCAACATATAAAACCTAGGCTCTGATACCACTGTTGGGTTTCGTAGTAATTTCAAAAAATTTCCTACGCTCACGCAAGATCATGGTGATGCATAGCAACGAGAGGGGAGAGTATGATCTACATACCCTTGTAGATCGACAACGGAAGTGTTTGGTTGATGTAGTCGTACGTCTCCACGGCCCGACCGATCAAGCACCGAACCTACGGCACCTCCGAGTTCTAGCACACATTCAGCTCGATGACGATCCCGGACTCCGATCCAGCAAAGTGTCGGGGACGAGTTCCGTCAGCACGACGGCGTGGTGACGATCTTGATGTACTACTGCAGCAGGGCTTCGCCTAAGCACCGCTACAATATTATCGAGGAATATGGTGGAAGGGGGCACCGCACACGGCTAAGAATATGATCACGTGGATCAACTTGTGTTGTTCTGGGGTGCCCCTGTCTCCATATATAAAGGCTCAAGGGGGGGGGGTGCGGCCGGCCTAGGAGAGGCGCGCCAGGAGGAGTCCTACTCCCTCTGGGAGTAGGATCCCCCCCCCCCAATCCTAGTTGGAATAGGATTCGCGGGAGGGGGGGAAAAGAGAGAGGGGGGCCGGCCCCCTCTCCTTGTCCTATTCGGACCAAGGGAGGGGAGGGGCGCGCGGCCCATCCTGGGCTGCTCCATCTCTTTTCCACTAAGGCCCACTTAGGCCCATATAGCTCCCGGGGGGTTCCGGTAACCTCCCGGTACTCCGGTAAAATCCCGATTTCACCCGGAACACTTCCGATATCCAAACATAGGCTTCCAATATATCAATCTTTATGTCTCGACCATTTCGAGACTCCTCGTTATGCCCGTGATCACATCCGGGACTCCCAACAACCTTCGGTACATCAAAATGTATAAACTCATAATATAACTGTCATCGTAACCTTAAGCGTGCGGACCCTACGGGTTCGAGAACAATGTAGACATGACCGAGACACGTCTCCGGTCAATAACCAATAGCGGAACCTGGATGCTCATATTGGCTCCTACATATTCTACGAAGATCTTTTATCGGTCAGACCGCATAACAACATACGTTGTTCCCTTTGTCATCGCTATGTTACTTGCCCGAGATTCGATCGTCGGTATCCCATACCTAGTTCAATCTCGTTACCGGCAAGTCTCTTTACTCGTTCTGTAATACATCATCCCGCAACTAACTCATTAGTTGCAATGCTTGCAAGGCTTAAGTGATGTGCATTACTGAGAGGGCCCAGAGATACCTCTCCGACAATCGGAGTGACAAATCCTAATCTCGAAATACGCCGACCCAACATGTACCTTTGGAGACACCTATAGAGCTCCTTTATAATCACCCAGTTACGTTGTGACGTTAGGTAGCACAAAAAGTGTTCCTCTGGCAAACGGGAGTTGCATAATCTCATAGTCATAGGAACATGTATAAGTCATGAAGAAAGCAATAGCAACATACTAAACGATCGGGTGCTAAGCTAATGGAATGGGTCATGTCAATCAGATCATTCAACTAATGATGTGATCCCGTTAATCAAATAACAACTCTTTGTTCATGGTTAGGAAACATAACCATCTTTGATTAACAAGATAGTCAAGTAGAGGCATACTAGTGACACTCTGTTTGTCTATGTATTCACACATGTATTATGTTTCCGGTTAATACAATTCTAGCATGAATAATAAACATTTATCATGATATAAGGAAATAAATAATAACTTTATTATTGCCTCTAGGGCATATTTCCTTCACTTTTTTCGATAACTAATAGATTTTTGCAATAAGTATGTGAGTTCTTTATGACTAATGTTGAGTCCATGGATTATACGCATCCTCACCCTTCCACAATTGCTAGCCTCTCTAGTACCGCGCAACTTTCGCCGGTACCATAAACCCACCATATACCTTCCTCAAAACAGCCACCATACCTACCTATTATGGCATTTCCATAGCCATTCCGAGATATATTGCCATGCAACTTTTCACCGTTCCGTCTGTTATGTCACGCTTCATCATTGTCATACTGCTGTGCATGATCATGTAGTTGACATCGTATTTGTGGCAAAGCCACCGTTCATAAATTTTTCATACATATCACTCTTGATTCATTGCATATCCCGGTACACCGCCGAACGCATTCACATAGTCATATTTTGTTCTAAGTATTGAGTTGTAATTCTTGAGTTGTAAGTAAAAAAAGTGTGATGATCATCATTATTAGAGCATTGTCCCAATGAGGAAAGAATGATGGAGACTATGATTCCCCCACAAGTCGGGATGGGACTCCGGACGAAAAAAAGAAAAAAAGAAGGCCCAAATAAAAAAATAAAAAATGAAATGAGAGAAAAAGAGAGAAGGGACAATGTTACTATCCTTTTTCCACACTTGTGCTTCAAAGTAGCACCATGATCTTCATGATAGAGAGTCTCTTATGTTGTTACTTTCATAAACTAGTGAGAATTTTTCATTATAGAACTTGGCTTGTATATTCCAATGATGGGCTTCCTCGAATTGCCCTAGGTCTTCGTGAGAAAGCAAGTTGGATGCACACCCACTTAGTTTCTTTTGTTGAGCTTTCATACACTTATAGCTCTAGTGCATCAGTTGTATGGCAATCCCTACTCACTCACATTGATATCTATTAATGGGCATCCCCATAGCCCGTTGATACGCCTAGTTGATGTGAGACTATCTTCTCCTTTTTGTCTTCTCCACAACCACCATTCTATTCCACCATAGTGCTATATCCATGGCTCACGCTCATATATTGCGTGAAGATTGAAAAAGTTTGAGAACATCAAAAGTATGAAACAATTGCTTGTCTTGTCATCGGGGTTGTGCATGATTTAATATTTTATGTGATGAAGACAAAGCATAGCCAGATTATATGATTTTGTAGGGATAACTTTCTTTGGCCATGTTATTTTTAGAAGACATGATTGCTTAGTTAGTATGCTTGAAATATTATTATTTCTATGTCAATATTAAACTTTTATCTTGAATCTTTCGGATCTGAACATTCATGCCACAATAAAGAAAAAATACATTGAGAAATATGTTAGGAAGCATTCCAAATCAAAAATTCTGTTTTTATCATTTACCTACTCGAGGACGAGCACAAATTAAGCTTGGGGATGCTTGATACGTCTCCAACGTATCTATAATTTTTGATTGTTCCATACTATTATATTATTTGTTTTGGATGTTAATGGGCTTTATTTTACACTTTTATATTATTTTTGGGACTAACCTATTAACCGGAGGCCCAGCCCAAATTGCTGTTTTTTTGCCTATTTCAGTGTTTCGTAGAAAAGGAATATCAAACGGAGTCCATACGGAATGGAACCTTCGGGAACGTGATTTTTGGAACAAACGTGATCCAGAGGACTTGGAGTGGACGTCAAGCAATCAACGAGGCGGCCACAAGGCAGGGGGCGCGCCCTCCACCCTCGTGGGCCCCTCGTGGGCCCCTCGTTTCTCCACCGACCTACTTCTTCCTTCTATATATATCTATATACCCCGCAAACATCCAGGAGCACCACGAAACCCTATTTCCACCGCCACAACCTTCTGTACCCAAGAGATCCCATCTTGGGGCCTTTTCCGGAGTTCCGCTGGAGGGGGCATTGATCACAAAGGGCCTCTACATCAACTCCATGGCCCCTCCGATGATGTGTGAGTAGTTTATTTCAGACCTTCGGGTCCATAGCTAGTAGCTAGATGGCTTCTTCTCTCTCTTTGGATCTCAATACAAGGTTCTCCTCGATTCTCTTTGAGATCTATTCGATGTAATCTTCCTTTGCGGTGTGTTTGTCGAGATCCGATGAATTGTGGGTTTATGATCCAGATTATCTATGAACAATATTTGAATCTTCTCTGAATTATTTTATGTATGATTGGTTTATCTTTGCAAGTCTCTTCGAATTATCAGTTTGGTTTGGCCTACTAGATTGATCTTTCTTGCAATGGGAGAAGTGCTTAGCTTTGGGTTCAATCTTGCGGTGCTCGATCCCAGTGACAGAAAGGAAAACGACACGTATTGTATTGTTGCCATTGAGGATAAAAAGATGAGGTTTACATCATATTGCATGAGTTTATCTCTCTACATCATGTCATCTTGCTTAAGGCGTTACTCTGTTCTTATGAACTTAATACTCTAGATGCATGCTGGATAGCGGTCGATGTGTGGAGTAATACTAGTAGATGCAGAATCGTTTCGGTCTAGTTGTTTCGGACGTGATGCCTATATACATGATCATACCTAGATATTCTCATAATTATTCACTTTTTTATTAATTGCTCGATAGTAATTTATTCACCCACCATAATACTTATGCTATCTTGAGAGAAGCCACTAGTGAAACCTATGGCCCCCCGGTCTATTCTCCATCATACAAGTTTCCAATCTACTTTATTTTGCTATCTTTTACTTTCAATCTATATCATGAAAATACCAAAAATATTTATCTTATTATTATCATCTGTATCAGATCTCACTCTTGCAAGTGGTCGTGAAGGGATTGACAACCCCTTTATCACGTTGGTTGCGAGGTTCTTATTTTTGTGTGTAGGTACGAGGTGACTCGCGCATGGTCTCCTCCTGGATTGATACCTTGGTTCTCAAAAACTGAGCGAAATACTTACGCTGCTTTACTGCACCACCCTTTCCTCTTCAAGGGAAAACCAACGCAGTGCTCAAGAGGTAGCAGTGTTGTTGGATAGGTTTGTAAGATAATAAAGAGCGCGTAAATAAAAAGTAGGGACCGTTTAGATGAAGACACAACTAAGTTAGGTTTAGTAGAGAGCTTTTTGTCACACAAGAAAGTTATTTGTCCCTAGGCTATCGATAACTAGACCGGTAATCATTATTGCAATTTTATTTGAGGGAGAGGCATAAGCTAACATACTTTCTCTTCTTGAATCATATGCACTTATGATTGGAATTCCGGCAAGCATCCGCAACTACTAAAGATCATTAAGGTAAAACCCAACCATAGCATTATAAGGCATCAAGTCCTCTTTACTCCCATACGCAAACAACCTACTTACTCGGGTTTGTGCTTCTGTCACTCACGCCACCCACCATAAGCAAATCATGAACATATTGCAAACCCTACAACCAGGATCCCTCATGCTTGCGCAACACGAAGAGCACCATAGGAAAGCACCAATAATAAAACATCCAACTCAAACCAATCACGATCATCAATTAACCCATAGGACAAAACAGATCTACTCAAACATCATAGGATATCCATACATCATTGGGAAATAATATATAGCGTTGAGCACCATGTTTAAGTAGAGATTAAAGCGGGTAAAATAGGGGTTACACCGCTTCATAGAGGGGGGGAAGAGTTGGTGATGACGGCGGTGAAGTTGTTGGTGTAGATCGTTGTCGCGATGATGGCCCCAGCGGTGTTCCAGCGCCACCGGGAGAGAGGGGGAGAGAGCCCCCCTTCTTCTTCTTCCTTGACCTTCCCCCTAGATGGGAGAAGGGTTCCCCTCTGGTCCATGGCCTCCATGGCGGCGGAGGGGCGAGAGCCCCTCCTAGATTGGATCTGTCTATCTGTCTCTCTGTGTTTCTGCGTTCCCTGATTCTGCCCTTTCACCGTTTCTTAAATTTCCGGAGATCCGTAACTCCGATTGGGCTGAACTTTGGACACAATTTTTATTTGGATATTAGCTTTCTTGCGGTGAAACAAGGGCACCAACCGCCTTACGGGGTGGCCATGAGGGCCCAGGGCGCGCCCCCTGCCTCGTGCCCCCCTCGGACATCGTCTCGCGTTGATTCTTCTTCCCAAAAATCACATATATTCCCAAAAAAATCTCCGTTAGTTTTTATACCGTTTGGACTCCGTTTGATATGAATTTTCTGTGAAACAAAAACATGCAACAAACATGAACTGACACTGGGCACTGGATCAATATGTTAGTCCCAAAAAATAGTATAAAAAGTTGCCAAAAGTATATGAAAGTTGTATAATGTTGGCATGGAATAATAAAAAATTATAGATACGACGGAGACGTATCATGTACCTCATCCCTATCTCTTCTTCTCCCCTATCTCTCTGTAACGACCTTCCTGGTCAATCTCTCGATCTCTTTCTCTGTAACTTGTATGCCAAGACTTTCGCCCAATATATACATGCGGCCCGAGACAAAGGGTTCTACGCTTCCCATATTGTTTTACACATTCTTCTCTTCGATACATTAATAACAAGTGAAAAATCCATATATACTACTGAGAATTTGGTCAGTTCCAGATACGCCACTCAAAAAAGTCCCGGCTCCAAGTGCACCACTCAAAATTTGAGCCAGTTCCAAATATACCACAATCACTAGTTGACTATTAGTTGGCTGTGAAGTGTCTGCGGAAATCTTGCAGCCTCCATATTTGGAAGCTGGGATGCCAATATGAAGCTCGCTCCATAAACAACCGTCAGTGCGAGAGGGAAGTTTCAGCTTCTTTCACCCAGTGCCACATCCGGGTTTGAAGCGTGGCACCGCCATACACGCATATCCGTGTCCCAATTAATCACTGGTGAGTGGGGTGCGTGATCGGTAACCATCGAGCCATTAATGGTGGCCACTGCTTCCCTCGATTCCCAAGGCGGACATTCGAATGGCCACACGACTTCATTCTCGTCTATAAAAGCCCGACAGCGAGGCCTTCTCATCCACCGAGCCCTAGCCGCTTCCCCTCATCTCCATCTCCTTCTCGTCGCCCCCCTCTAATCATCTCCTCCGATCCTCTCTTAGCGGCAATCTTGTCACGTCAGAACGCAACCTACTGGCCGAATGCACTGGCAGAGTGGAACGACCTGTCGTAGATGTCGTGCAACCGCGGGGCGAACACTCCCACAGAGCACTAATTAACCATGGCAGCCATCGGCTCCTCCTCTCACGACGGCGGTGAACCCAATGCATCCAGTGGTTTTTGGCGACGGCCGTGGGGGGAGACTGCCCCCTCGTCCGGGTGAAGGAGGAGGATGAGGAGGACGCCGTCCCCATCGGCCCAATTGCTCCCTCGTCCGGGTGAATGACACCACCCTCGTCGCGGCCCAACCGGAGCCGGAGGTCCCGATCAACGCCGTGCTCGAGCTCATTACCCGCCAAGCTTGCAACAAGGCACATATCATCCGTGACACGGATAGCCCACACACATTGACTAGGAGGAACAACGGCGGCTTGCGATTGCCGCTCGTGAGTCTGACCCCTATGCCTGGATGGAGGATAGCTCATTTATGAAGGAGGAGGAAGATAGCAACGGCGACCACGAGGGCGCCGACCACCTAGTAGTGTAGATAGTATATATAGCAATGTCGCTCGAACAACGACCTTGCTTAGGTTGAAAATGCCGTTAAACAACATTTGTAGTCGCTAATTAATGCGAAGGATTTTGGCCACTCTTATAGTTTATAATCTATCATGTTGAAACATGCGTCCTGTATGTCTAATTTGAGCTTAAATTGTCCCTGCTTTTGATAAAGACAACAACAAAAAAAAATCAAATAAACGAAGGCCGCATTATGACGACTCTGTGTTTGCTCACACCCACCACGACCTCTATGTGGCGGATGACGAACGTCCATATGACGACTTCGCTAGAGTTGCTCTTAGCCATTACAACACTCCTAAGAGCATCTCCAACAGACGCGCAAAAATTGCTCCGCGCGCTAAAAACCGTTCTTTTTGGGCGCGGAGATGCTCCAGCAGATGTTGTAAAACAAGTGCGCGTGCAAAAAAGTATAGAGCATGCGTTAAAAAGCACTATCCCACGCTGCAAATTTGGGGAGCCGGACCGCACACGCTTCATAATTTATACCGCTTGTTTTTTTTGGCGCGCGTTTTTGGACATCTGAAAAACCAATGTTGGCCGCGGCGCGCTAAAAGTGCTACAGTGACGTTGTAAAACTATTTTAGCGCTCGATATTTTTACGTGTTTGTTGGAGATGCTCTAACAAAACCGAGTTTTCTTTTGCCTTTGGTCATCTTTTTGTTGATGGATGTGGTAAAATGTAAGGAAATATAATAAGAACCTAGCTAATTTCTCATACCGCAAAAGAAAGGAGAGAAGGATATCCGATGCGAGATGCCACTGCCATTGCCATTGAATGATCACGTGAATGCATTGCTCTCCATGCCCCATGCATGTCACGCGCACACGACTCTCAAAACTACATCTCGCATCATAGTTCGTGCTCTCATGAAAAGAAAATCGAAGATAAGATCTGGATCACATAATGCATGGACGCAGAGCACAACGTTTCTCAGAGTTCACAACGATCAGGTCAGATGCTATGCACATGTACGCGACGTGTCCGTTGGGGCGCTGCTTCCGTGGATGAGGACGATGAAGTTTCTTACACGTAATCACATGCACATACATATACGTACCAATAATGCTAAACATACAAAAAGTTACACGCACTTATATGCTGACTAGGATTTTTTTCATCTACTAACCAATCACAAACTTGTCCTCCCTGATTTTCAGGAGAGGGTGGGCCGCCACCCCACCTATTAACCAATTAAATTAACCCTTTTTATAAAATCTTGTAACTTGTTTGTACGTGTAGCATTACTCATATACGTACATATGTGTACTAGTCCTAACTACTCTAATAGCCCGCGCTCCATGCATGTCTCATGCAAGCACTAAACTTCATACACAAGTACGTAGTCGTACTGCCGCGTCCATCAAAAACGGATCTGGCATCACATCACATGCATGCATTAACAGGTACTCTCCTCGATCAGGTTAATCTCGTTGACGATGGGCGAACACGTGTCTGCGCCCCATGCATGGCAAGCTGCCACGTCGAATTCGACTACTGTGATCAGAACCCCTATATAAAGAGGGGATCATCACCTGTTTACTCCACACACACACACACACAAGTGCACAACCAGCACCAAGAAAACAAAAAGCATGAAGATGATGAGCACCAGGGCCCTCGCGCTCGGCGCGGCTGCCGTCCTCGCCTTCGCCGCGGCGACCGCTCAGGCCCAGAGGTGCGGCGAGCAAGGCAGCAACATGGAGTGCCCCAACAACCTCTGCTGCAGCCAGTACGGCTACTGCGGGATGGGCGGCGACTACTGCGGCAAGGGCTGCCAGAACGGCGCCTGCTGGACCAGCAAGCGCTGCGGCAGCCAGGCCGGCGGCGCGACGTGCACCAACAACCAGTGCTGCAGCCAGTACGGGTACTGCGGCTTCGGCGCCGAGTACTGCGGCGCCGGCTGCCAGGGCGGCCCCTGCCGCGCCGACATCAAGTGCGGCAGCCAGGCCGGCGGCAAGCTGTGCCCGAACAACCTCTGCTGCAGCCAGTGGGGATTCTGCGGCCTCGGTTCCGAGTTCTGCGGCGGCGGCTGCCAGAGCGGTGCTTGCAGCACCGACAAACCGTGCGGCAAGGACGCCGGCGGCAGGGTTTGCACTAACAACTACTGTTGTAGCAAGTGGGGATCCTGTGGCATCGGCCCGGGCTATTGCGGTGCAGGCTGCCAGAGTGGCGGCTGCGATGGTGTCTTCGCTGAGGCCATCACCGCCAACTCCACTCTTCTCCAAGAATGATGATCAATCTTGCTATGGCAGTATTGCAACGACGAATAATCCGTGGCAATCTCATTGCCACCTACGGTTTCCCTTCACTTACTTTTAGAGTACTAGTCCTTAATAATTCTCTAGCTTGCAATATGATGTGCAGGTTACTGCAGCAGAAACAAAATATTGCTGTCGTGCATGCATGGAAATATTGCAGTGAGAAAGTACTGTGTGGCAATATAGGGTGTGCTATTGTTGCCGCAAATTAGTTTTCTTGTTATGACCTGTTGTCAGGATGCATGCATGGCTGTTGTAATGTTGGAGTACTTCGTGATTTCGTTGCAATATATTACCATGGTTCTCACGACATTACTCCCTTTGCTCAGTAAAAGTAAAAGTGGTAGTCTTGCATAAGTATTGTTAGATATTTGTACAAATGTTCAAATATTTTGTGTTTAGGTTGCATACTTGAAAACCATAAGTATACATATAAATTAGTTTATAAAAATATTTTCCCAATATGTAGTTCTTTTAGTACTAATAGAATGAATTTTGATACCTCGCTACAACCATAGTTTTAAATAGTAGGCTATGCCAAATAGCGGCACCCTGCTCAAATAACTATAGCGCAGCCATAGCGAGGCTATATGTCGCTATTTTGTAATTTTATAGAACAATCACACATTAATACTATTTAGTGACACACTGTTCAAACCGATAAAGTCGGCTATTTAAAACTTTTATTATAGCCAGTTTCATGAAAACCGGCAGCAAAAATGCCCTCAAATGCCGCAGTTTTCCGAAATGTACGGTCTACAAAAAATATTGAGCACAAAAATAAGTAGGAGGCTGACTAAAATACCTTTTAAAGCTTGTTTAGGAAGATCTGATTGCACGACCAGGATTGGCATCATGGCAATGACGGTGTGCCCCATCGTCACTTCCCGCGTTAACACCTTCCTCTTCAAGAATGGCAACCCATTACTGTCATTCCCTGTCATATCAACTTCTTTGTTCAAATTCATTCACTTATTATCTCTGGGATGTTCTGGGAGAAATAGTTAGCATCACGGTGATATTTTTTTGTGTACACGCAATACGCTATGATGATTGGGGGTAGTCCCTACACAGTGGGCTACCTCAGTGGCCCTGCGATTGCCGGTGGTGAAGCCAACCATTGTCTCCTTCATCCATACAATGCGGCGAGGAGCTGCACCGCATAGAGGCGTCGCCGCCTGGGCACGACGAGGAGAGGCGATGGGTTGATCCAGAGCATGGGATAAAAATGAGGACAAGTTCAATTAATATTTACTCAAGCCATCTGATGGATTCATATAGAGATGTGATGACCTAGTGGCGGAGCTAGTGCCAAATCTCTGGAGGGGTAATGGGCTGAGGGTGGGCGAAATTATGAGGTTTGGGTTATTTTTACTACACTTATGAACCAATTTTTTTAGGGGCACTTATGGCCCAAATACTAAGGAGTATTAGGAGATTTCTTCATGGGCCGGGGGGTGGGTGGCCCAGGTTGACCCCATGAAGCTCTGCCACTGTGATGACCCAAAGAAGTCATGTAGGGGATCTCGTATTCTCCGACCTATGAGGGGAAACATGGAAATGCACACCCCCCCCCCCTCAGCAAAGCTGAATTGACCAGACCAACTAGGACAGTGAGAGCTATCGAGCTTGTCTGATGTGCTTTTTTTGCTTGGTTTTCCAGCATCTTTTTGTTGCAGAAATGAGGTTTCTGCCAGTTTTTTAGATTTTGGCCCGCTTTCTATTTAAATCTTCATAAAATAAAAATGCTCACAGAATTTTTAAAAAACATGAATTTTGAAAAATGCTTCAAACTTTTTAAAAACTTCACCGATTCATCTTTTTTGTTAAATTAATACAAATTGTTCCCAGTTTAAAAAAATCGCCGATTCAAAAAATGGCAGTGAACCTAAAAAACTGTTCCTGAATTTTAGAAAATTGTCCATGAACTTGGAAACTGCCCATGTTTAAAAATTGTTTGTGAATTTTAAAAATGTTTGCGAGCTTCAGTTTTTCCCCAAATTTTTAAAAATGGCTGCCTATTAAAAATTGTTGTGAATTTAAAAAATTGTTCACCGATTCAGAAAATGCTCGCAAATTCAAAAACTGTTCACAAATTCAAAAAATGTTCATGAATCCAAAAAATATTCACAACTTTGAAAAAAATGTTTGCTAGTTTGTGAATAATGTTCGTGAATTCGAAAAATGTTCACAACTTTTAAAACATGTCTGTGAATTTGAAAATTGCTCATGATTTTAGAAAAATAAATTATGAGTTGAAAATTGTTTCATGATTTCATGTTTTTGTTGCAAGTTTTTAAAAAGTTTGGAAATTTGTAAAGAAAATAAATAAAAATGAAGAGAAGAAACATATAAAAATCATAAAAGAAAAATAAAAACATAAAAAGAAAGAATAAATAGAAGAAAAAAAGAAAACCTGCTTCAAGAACTTTCCCAAAACCGTTGGGGAAACCCCGTAATGGGACGACCCATTCAAAGGACGAGGCACCTGGGGGTACGCGATTGATCTCTATTCCCGGACCTACCTACTCGGGGAATAGGATCTACCGTCATGGAGATAGTGCAGTGCTAGCTCACTGAGGAAAGACCAACAATGTTCAATGTCTTTACAGAGACAACACCACATCAATGATGAACATGATCATCTCTTTTTTCAATGTGCAGTGGCTAAACATATCTAGAATACAGTTAGATGTGCATTTAGTTTGCCATCTATTCCTGTTAGTTTTGATGATCTTCCTAGATGATGTAACAACTTTAATTCGAAGTCTATAAATTAGTGGTTGTTGGTGTAGCGTCCCTTATCTTGACCCTTCCAAAAGCCCTTAATGATGCATGCTTTAGCAATGATTATCCTTCTAACCCTAGTAGCTTAATTTTTTTGTTTCTAATTACATATCATTTAGGGGGAATTGTAGAGAGTAAAAGTTCAAAAAACATAGTGCAATGGAGCAAAGCTACTAGGCCTTGTAGCCAATGTTGGTTTAATTTGGATAATAGGATGTGGTCCTCTTATTATCATATTAGAATGCTGATGGAAGTCTTTTTTGCTTGATGATGGATATTGTTCGTGCTTTTCTTGTTATTGCTAATGGTGAAGTATGACTTGATGAATGTTTTGTGCCCGTGAGAGCTTATTTAACATGTGAACAGTTAGATGATGAATGCAAAATTCATTTGTGATTTACTAAAATTCAATAATTCTCTCTGGAGATCAATAAAAGTATAATAAAAAATAAAATAGCCTAAATCACGCAAAAAAGGAAAAAGCTGCGTGTAAGCTCTAGTCCAGTTATTAAGCTATATTACTCAAAAAATATATTAAGCCATATAAAAAAGAATAAATAATATTAGCCCTTAAAGTAAAGAACATAACAAACCTGAATGCATGGCAGATTTCGAAAGTACTTTTAGGGAACAATTGCACATATTAGAAGATCTAGCAATGGCTGCTCAGCACGTGTGGCTGTCAAAGCTCCCTGTAAATGCATCCTGTGTTGTGACCACCGATTTGGTTGGTCCGAGGTAATTGGAATGCAATGTGTTCCTTCTCAAAGAAAAAATATCTAGCAACGACTATTGTTTGTACCTCATAAGCAACAAAAACATGTGGAATCTGCCTCATCTCTAAAATTGTGGCCGCAAAAATAGTGTTACATGTGTCACCATTGCTCTGTAGGTTGAGCAGGAAAAAGGCTAGTACATGAGAAAAAACTAATAGATTAAAAATGGAATTGCATAAGAACACAAATAGATATTGGTAAGTGTACGTAGATAGATAGATAGATAGATAGATAGAGAGAGAGAGAGAGAGAAACCTTGGCATCTTTTCCTAAATAAAAAGATCAGATAATCGTAAAATGATAAACCTAAGTAGAAATAAACATAGGTGAAGAAGGGACATAATGCACATGATTCCCTAAAAAACATAATGCACATGAGAAATCGATGCCCAAATAGGCAGTACCGAATTCATAGCACGCCCCGCGCCTCGCCGCAAGACGCGGGCAGGCCGCGGGCCACCCTCTTCTTCACGTCATCGGGTCCTCTGCTCCTTCTCTCCACGGAACCATGCCATCGCTGGCCTCCTCATCCTGACCTCCATGGCTCCATCGAGTTGTTGCATGCTCCTCCGGAAAAAAATCTCGACACCGCATCCTTCACGTTGTCGAATCCTCGGCTCCTTCTCTCCACGGACCACGCCGTTGCTAGCCTCCTCCTCCCGACCTCCATAGCTCCAGCCTGCTCCTCCGGAGGAAAGCTCGACACCACATCAACGGTATTGAGCAGATGAATTAATAGTGGCAGTTGCATTGTCCAAACCATTTGGTAGCTAACAAATTGGAAAAGTGAGCTCATGGAGGGAGAGATGTAGCAGTAGCACACTAGAGCCATGGATATAGGAGCAGTAAAAGGAATGTCCAGCCGTGGTGAAGGACGAATGGATAATTGGGTGGAGCATGGCCGACGGTCCATGGGGATGAAGAGTCATGCTGAGTATTGGTTTTAATGGCACAAACGTCCCCTTGGACCCTTCATCAATTTTAGACGTGGGCTACGCGATTCTTCCATTAGTTCCTTCTTGCTAGAGATTGTGGAGGAGAGGAAGTGGTGTTGTGCAACGTAAGGTCTTCCGTTTGTTTGTTACGGAGAAGAGAAAGAGCGAAGAAGTGACAGAAGCAGAGACAATTTTTTGCCGAGGTGGCATAAGAAACTAAAGGGAAATTGTCGATTAGCTGACCTCGCTTACATGGCATATGTGATGACATGGATAGGCTGCATGTAAGCAGAAATCAGATAGTGTGGATGGGCTTTTTAGGATGTAGGATTAGTATCACCAAATACATAATAAAATACACTTTCATACCTATTTAATATTGTAGTTGCACTACCAGAATCGGCAACTTTGTTGAGTGCCAGTGTGTTTGCCGAGTGCATAATGTCAGGCACTCGACAAAGGTCCGTGATACTTACTGCAGAAAAAAGCTCAGCAAAGATAGGACACTTGGAAAAGCCATGCTTAGTCGAGTGTTGCCCGCGTGGCACTCGGCGTGGCATTCCTTTGCCGAGTTCCTACCACGCGGTACACGGCAAAAAAAATATTTATATTTTTCTTCTCCTTTCTTTTATTTCATTTCTTTTGTACACTATTTGTTTTCATTTTTCCTTTGTTCTTTTCTACATTATTTTTCTTATATTTTCTTTCTCCCTCTCTCTTTCCTTTTTTAAGACATTAAGTGTATTTTTAGGCATTTAATGCATATAATTCAGATTCCAAGTACAGGTGTATGAAAAAATGGGCACGAATGGGAAGTAAACGTGTATTTAATTGAAATTTAGTGAATACAAACTGCAAGTGCATAAACAAGTTGACAATATTGGGTTGAAAAAAAATCATGTTTGTTTTCTTTCATCTATGTTTAGGCCTTATCCAAGAAAAGGAAAAGAATTCCAAACATGGGGTGTCAAGACTCGATCCCAAACATGGAGGTTATTGGTTTTTAATTCCAAAAAATGAAAAGAAGTCTGAAAAACATGAACTTGTCATGGTTTCCTCGGATGACACCAATTTATTGTGGTAAAAATTTGAGAATGTTTCACAAAAGTTTTAATGTACACTGCTTAGAAACCGGAATAATATTTGTTACCATTTTGAATATTATTTACTAACTTATGCATCCGCACGAATAGTAATTGTGTATGCGTACTGTGATGAATATTCTTTTCACATATATCATGAGGTCATTAAAGCATATTCCATCAAGGATTTGGTTAAAACTACAGTAGTACCAAATAACATCATTAAATATACAGTAAATATATTTCATATCTATTTAATTAATGTTGTAGTTGTTGATAGTTTTTACTAAAAATGTTGTCAAATTTACACTGTTTGACTTCATACAAAATTCATACGCCTTGTAATTGAGCACAGATTTTCTAGATCCGTCACATCTCAAACATCATCCGGTTCCCCTAAAAAACATCATCCGGACATTAAAGGAAAAATAAATTACCACAAACAGATGACATACATATATACATTCTGAGGCTCATATGTCTACAAATCAAAAGTCCACAACCTCGCAAAAGAAATATCATAAGTCCACAAACAATACACAGCCACTATGATAAGGCGAAAACATAAATATATACGAGAAAAATATGTAATCGGCAGTAAAGTCTGAATCAAAGCGTCAGTCTTTCTTGAGGATCCTGATCCCCTTCCAACGAGACTCCATGCAGCTGGAGTCATGGTTCTGCGCGTACACACCAAACTTGAAGTAATGTGAGTCGCCGCCACGGCCATTGACGTGCAGCTTCTGCTTGCCGTCGATGTACACGGTCACCGTCGACGCCTTGACATCGTGGACCACGTTAAGCCGGAACCATCTGTCATAGATGTCGTCTTCCACGACCTGGCGGTCGTAGTACCGCAGCGCACCGTTGTAGACGTGCAGCATGAGGGTGGTGGCTGTCTCGCCGGCGCCGAACACCTGCATGATGGACACTCCGGTCGTGCCTGAGGGGACGTAGCCGTGGCCCTCAAACTGCCACACGCCGGAGCTGTAGTCGTATCCCTGCAGCAGGTAGAAGAATAGCAAAAGCAACCAGTAAGATCTCTGATTTTATGTATACCCAAATACATATTGAGTAGAAGTAGTAATAGTTGGCACGTACTGCCATTCTGATCTCAGTTCTTGGGCTGGTATGGCTCTGGCGAGCGTGGGGCTTGTCGGAGGAGAGCACCCACAGCTTCCGGACGGTGCCGTCGAAACTGTACCGGGCGCCGCTTGTCTCATCGAACGGCCGCTGCAGCGCAAAGTTGCTCTCGCCGAGCCTCACCGCGGTGAACCCGGCCGTCGGGTCGTTGGTTTTGGGTGCCCGAGCGCCCCTCGCCACAACGCATGACGACGACGCCAAGAAGATGAGCAGAGACACACTAATCCAAGAGAGAGCGTGAGGAGCCATGTGTGTGTACGTGCGTTATTCTACACGTGTAGCCGTGTAGGTAAATGGCTTGTGATGAACTGCAAGTAACCAAGCTCCCTGCCGAATATATAGTGTTCCTGCAAGCTTAAATAATATTTTCCTGATGCTTACACTAAAGAGGACTTGCCGGACTAAGTGACCATTAACTAATTAGCGTAGTAGCTAATATATTCTTGATGTTTACACTGAGAGGACTTGGCGGACTAACTGATCATTAAATTAGTGTAACATATACCGTCGACTTCACTACGCTAGTGTACTCCTACAAGGTAAGATTGGCGGCTCCGCTGCTTTGCTAATTTGATTTGATTTGTTTTGTTTTGTTAGGCCTGGATTTCACTAAGTGGAGCTGTTTTTTGTATATATGTTGTGAGTGACGATGTTACACTTTGTTGGGTGCTCCGTTGTGTGCTCTTTTCCAAGCATTGGAGTTATATCCCCAGCTGAATCTGATCGCCAATGCCAAAAGTAAACTTCCGGAACACTATCTCAAAAAAATGCGTAGACAGTTGCACTGAGATGATTTGTCGAACTAATTGGTCACTAATTAAGTAGTGTAACGTATGACCCACTTTGGTGAGCTATAATAATGTGTATATAGTGTTTTCATATTATTTGGTTTGTTTTACTAAGTCTTGATTTGACTAAGTGGAGTTCGTTTTAGAGTTAAATGCACATGCTTTTTTTTGCGGGGTAAATGCACATGCATCTGTTACCCTTGCAAACATGATCTACACCAGGGCAATCCACTTCACCCCCCTACATATTCATCATAATTGCGGACATCCTTCAACAACTCATAATCCAAAACAAAAACCCAGACAATGCTTAATCGCGTGGGATAATGTTTGCAAACTAAGAGAATTTGATGGTCTAACAATAAAAGGTATCCATACATAGAATATCTGCATACTCATGAATTTTTTCATTAAATTTCTCCTACCTACCAACAATCCTTGGGTGTGTTGGGCACAACTTCAGCATCCTAATGCCACTTGCACCCAGAATCATGACTCTTTTCTTCCAAATACTATTAACCAACAAATATCTAAACTACAATGGGTTTATTTCGTTACGATGAAAGATGGTCACTACACCGTCTTTGGGCTAGATACCAAACCTGTTTTTCACCCATTCCGTTGGACAAAACAATCTGGGTATCTCAGTCATGTTGAACTATGTAACGCCAAACCTGAGGAATCGCCTAACCCCAAGTGCCTTCCTTTAAATTATAGTTTCTCTTGTCTTAGTTGCATGACTTTCTGTTTGGTGTTAGGCAAGACAAATGTTTCCTCAACAAAGGCGCTCCCTTCTCCACCAAGCACACCTATGGCCTTTTCATGCACGAGGGGTTCATAGATCAAAATGTCGACTTCATCCGGGAGTCTTGGGTATGTGCTCAATAAAGTGAAGGTATTTGTGTAGCTCTTATTCTGCAAGTGCCTCAACAACAAGCTCAACCTCCACCACAAGCATATTGTCGTGTCAAGTTCTTTCCTAAGATGTCAACATCAAACTGAGTCAACAGAGCACATGTTTCTCTATTGTTCCTTTACTGTCAGGATATGGTAACACTTGGGAATTGACCTAAATGTCCAAGATATCAATGGTATTTGGGAATTCCAGCCGCCAATACCTCTGCTCCACCAAGTCTGGAACACCGCTATTCTCAACGCCCATCGAAAGATTTGGGAATATGCTTGTATTCAGTGACATTGATCAAGATAGCTCTACCACATTACAAAACATGTTAAATGACTTCACCCTTTGGTTTCATAGGTTTAGGAAACTAGAACACAAGGACACCACCAATTCTTGGAGGTTATACCTTTCTTCTTGCCTACTTCTGATGATGTAACAAATTGGCCTTGGCCAACTTGAGTAATATTTTTAGTTGGGGACCTCCCCGCCCAACACACACACACATGATTCCTCAAAACAAGGCTTCTAAGTATGGTTCAATCTAGTGATTGAACTAAGAAAATGTTCTTCTAAGTCCCTAAATCGCATCACGAGGTTTGTAAACACATGTCTCCTTCTGTAAACTATAGAAGTGTGCCATATCTGACATAATGGGGCTACCAAGACTGGCACATGGCGGTTTTTAAACAATAAATATGAAAAAAACCTCCTTTACTATGGTTTTGACCAGCCTAAACATTTGATCAATTAAATCAGTTTAATTGGATTCCCTAAATTAAATATTGGATTTAACTTTTGAAATGAACAATTTGATCAATGTACTAGGCGGATGAGTACTACAGTTCTATTTCGCAAATAGCTAAAATAATTAGTTGGTTTTAAAAAGAATTCCAAGAAGACATGAAATTCATAATGTTTTTCAAATAGCAATTCAGTTTTTATTCGTCAAATATACATCCATGCTCAAGTTGTCCTTCCGATCATGTGGTGAGTCATGACACATGTTGAGTAGCAAAGGATCAGGCTTCAAATAAGATCTGCTACACATGTACTGATGATTGTCAAGAGATGCAACAATCTGAGGATGGTAGTATTTAGAGAGGTGGAACACTTGATTAAGAGATAGTAAATTGGAGAGCCATTTGAATTTCGATTCTTGAAGAATAGAACAAAGCATGACCACACATACACAAGATTTAAGTAGCCAAACTAGGCAAAATGCTTTGGTGCCATAGGATGTAGGACCACAAAAATTTAGTTAGTTTGACAATGACAAAGCGGGAAGGCGCAACACAGGTGCAAAGTACATTAAGAAAAGTAATTCTCATCAAAAATATTGATGGAAGAATGGATACTTTTGGACAAGGAGGCAGGATATAATGCACAGATAATCACCAAAGCCTATAATTTTGCATGGCAGCACAAACGGTGATAAAAGAAGTTACTATATGAAATAAATTTGCCATTAAATATAAGTACTTTGGACTAAAGCCTAAAGATACACTTAAATTGGAAGTTTATTTTATCAAAATTTACCATGTTTCTTTGAGATGCATCTTTGGCTACAATGTTATATGTATATTGATTGGCACATAAAATCCAAGCTAGAGATAATATATCCAATAATAGTTAACAATACATGGCTGAAAATGATAGGAAAGGAAAGCATACTCACAATTCTCTGATTGGGCCAAGACCTTTATCTAACATGTGTGCTTATTTGTACAACTCTGCACCTAGTCAACTAGACAATAGAGTTTGTTAGCTCTTTTTACCCTCTATATTTAACATTTAACTAAAAATGCAGGGAAAATATGCAGTATGCCAAGACCTACTGTTTGTTTCGCCTCAAATGTATTTTTTAGTTACCAATATGACAACACATAATACATCTGGACACACAAATGAGCGGGTAATCCAAGCAAATCCATGTTAAAAGCAATCCCGGCAAAACAAAGTCTTGGGCATAGTAATAATATGCTCCCTCCGTCCCAAAATAAGTGTCGCTGATTTGGTACAAACTTCTACTAACTTTGCACTAAATCAACGACATTTATTTTGGGATGGAAGGAGTAGTAAGCATTGAAAATATTTGAGATCTGTAGAGTAAACCAAAGAGATGAATATTTTGAACCCATTAATTTGAGAGTACTTGCTATGATACTCACACTACCGGAGGTCTTAACTCGAGCTTATATTGGTGAACCAACATGTGGTTGAATGATTAGAAGGACAGTGGTATCCCCAGCCCACCAGAATTTAAGTATTTTTTTGGATTTATTTCAGGCCTTTCGACAATGTGCTCTTAGTAGGAGGAGACGTTCTCGCCAACTACGAAGGTGTCTGTAATGACTTCGTCAATCTCAAGATGATGTGCTCGCTCAGTCTCTTGAAGGTGATCATAGATGTAGGGAGTATCTGTGTGTTTATGGGCATCTGCGTCTGTATTATATTAAAAAAAAACTCGAGCTTATATTCAATTGTACTCTAGCCAATTACTCTCCCGAGAAAAAAATTGTAGCCAACTACTACTTCGATGGTTCGATCGACTGAACCAAGATGTGGATCAGGCCTGCCTTACCATCGCAATATTCCTAACAACCGACCATTTTTCCTAACAAAGGATATCCGGTGCGAGATGCCACTGCCATTTTTTCCATTAACTGGTCACGTGCATGCATTGCTCTCCTCTCCATGCATGTCACGCCCACACGACTCTCAAAACTACATCTAACATCTCGCATCATAGTACTTGCTCTCATGAGAAGAAAAAGAAGATAAGATGATCAATATCATGGACGCAGAGCACAACGTTCGCATCGATCAGATGCTATGCACGCGACGTGTCCGTTGGGGTGCTTCTGTGGATGGGGACGACGAGGTGTAATCACATGTGTATGCGTACGTATTAGTCCTAAGAGCATCTCCAATAGAAACGCTATATGAGCGTCGCGCGGTATAAAAACCTATTTTAGCGCGCGCGGATCCGGTTTGAAGTCTCCAGCAGCCGCACAAAAAACGCGCGCGCTATAACTAATGCAGCGCGCGCAGCATAGTTAGTGCGTCCGGTCGCGCGCGCTGCAAACTCTGGACTGCTGCAGATGAGACCGCTTGATTGGGACCGTTGGACTCGCGCGCACAACATATTTTGCAGCGTTTGTTGGAGCAAACGTCTTCTAGCGCCCTAAAAAACCTACTTACGCGCTGTAAACCCGTTTTTTTGGGCGCCGCGCATTGGGCGGCTGTTGGAGATGCTCTAAGTTAGTACTAGTCTAATAGCGCGCTCTCCATGCATGTCCCATGCAAGCATAAACAGCATATAAACATTACGAATCTTACGTACAGTGCAGTGCCACGTCTATCAAGAACGGATCCGGCATCGTATCACATCGCATCCATTAACAATCTCCTCGGTCAGACGACGATCAGGTTAAGATCGTTGACAATGAGTGAAACACGTGTATGCGTGCAATTGCATGGCAAGAGCTGCCACATCGAATTGGACTGTAACCAGAAGTTCAGAGCGCCTATATAAAGCGGGGATCATCACCTGTTTACTCCACAGACACAAGCACACAACCAGCCCTAGATCGACAAGAGAGGAAGTAAAAAGGAAGAAGATGATGAGCACCAGGGCCCTCGCTCTCGGCGTGGCTGTCGTCCTCGCCTTCGCGGTGACCACGCACGCCCAGAGGTGCGGCGAGCAGGGCAGCGGCATGGAGTGCCCCAACAACCTCTGCTGCAGCCAGTACGGCTACTGCGGCATGGGCGGCGACTACTGCGGCAACGGCTGCCAGAACGGCGCCTGCTACACCAGCAAGCGCTGCGGCAGCCAGGCCGGCGGCGCGGTGTGCCCCAACAACCACTGCTGCAGCCAGTACGGGCACTGCGGGTTCGGCTCCGAGTACTGCGGCGCCGGCTGCCAGGGCGGCCCCTGCCGCGCCGACATCAAGTGCGGCAGCCAGGCCGGCGGCAAGCTATGCTCGAACAACCTCTGCTGCAGCCAGTGGGGTTACTGCGGCCTCGGCTCCGAGTTCTGCGGCGTCGGCTGCCAGAACGGCGCTTGCAGCACCGACAAGCCGTGTGGCAAGAACGCCGGTGGCAGGGCTTGCACAAACAACTATTGTTGTAGCCAGTGGGGATCCTGCGGTATTGGCCCGGCCTACTGCGGTGCAGGCTGCCAGAGCGGCGGCTGTGGCGCTGTATTCGCCGAGGCCATCGCCGCCAACTCCACCTCCACGCTTCTCAAAGAATGATCTCGCCATGGCAGTATTGCAACGACAAATAATCCGTGGTAGTCTCATTGCCACCTACGGTTTCCCTTCGGTTACTTTTAGTAGTACTAGTCCTTAATAATTCTCTAGCTTGCAATATGACATGCAGGTTACTGCAGCAGTAACAAAATATTGCTGCAGTACATGCATGGAGATATTACAGTGAGAAGTACTGTGTGGCAATGTAGGGTGTGCTATCGTTGCCACAAATTTAATTTTTCTTATTACCTTCGGTTGTCAGGATGCATGCATCCCGGTTGTAATGTTGAAGTACTTCGTGATTTCGTTGCAATACATTACCATGAGTCTCACATTATTACTCCCCTCGCTTTTGCAGGAAGAATAAGGTTAAAATTTGAAATTTAGACTAGTATAGTATATCTCTACAAATATTTACATTTTTTATGTTTAGGCTGTATACTTGCATATGAATTTCTGTAGGAAAGTACTTTCGCAATATTTAATTCTTTCACTACTAAAAAAATGGACTTTTGACCCCTCCACAATCACAACCGGTTTCATGAAAACCGGCGGTGAAAATGCACCCAAGTGTGGCGGTTTTCCGAGATGAACACACTGCAAAGAAAACTAGAATACATTTTTGAGCTCTTTTATGGTACCCTGTATTGAATACAGGCCGTCCAATGGCAAAGATCCAAGGATAGTTAGATATCTGTACTGGTGAAACCGGATCAGCAGTATTGCTAGTACTGCGTGTCTCTCGTCCACCGGTATATGTGCTTGCAGTTTATTATGGGGAGATCACAGTCTTCACCCGGCGAGATTGATCAACCTGACCCAACCGTTCTCCTTGTTAAATCGGTGACTCTCTGCACCTCCGACAGATGCCCCCGGCCGCTCGTCTCCTCTTCGACCGCACGCCCGCCGGCCCGCTGCGCCACCATGATCGTGGACAGATGCTTCTACGGTTATGACGTTATGGCCCGTCGCCATGCACCCCATCATCACCCATAGCATCACGCTTACTGTGCCTCATGCATGGCGGCAGCACATGGCAAACCACCCTGTGTCGCGGACGAGCTCGCCGCTGTTGACGACGAGGTCAGGATACGCCCGAAGAGCTGCGGCTAGGTGAGTGCCTGAGCGTGGTGGAACCGAGGTGGCAACGACTAATTCATCCCACTCCCCTCAAATCCTGGGGTGGGGCTCCATTCCCTCCAATCTTTTAATAACACCCCTTTCCGTAAGCTTAAGTCTGTTAAAAACTGCCTGTAAGTGTATCATTGCTCGTGGTGGAACCTCGTGCTAGTTCGTGCTAACCCTGTCCTCGCTAGGCTCATGGTCGTCTTTTTTCATTTTACTAGTGCTCTACTTCGGCCGCATCTCGCGGAACGTGGAGCTGCTCATCTACCTTTGCTGTGAGATCGACAACCACATCGTGTGCTAGAATGCTCACCCAGGCATATTGCTCGACCTGCTTGTGTCCTGGTCATCACCGCCGTTGTCATCGGCGTGCACGATGGCTCACCAGAGCAATTCCCTTTATGAACAAGAATAGTTTTCAACGTAAGTTTTCTGATGAATCAGAGATGTATGTAGTACTATCCTTAAAAATCACAATGGGATCACACATATACTGCTCGCTTCCCAGTAGCAGTATAGGGTACCGTAAAAACCCTCACATTTTTAGCTAGTTGACGAAGAACTGAGTGCATGATCGGTAATGGCATCATGGCAAAGCCAGCGTACCCCACAGTCACTTCGAGTGTTAGAGCCATCCTCTTCTAGAAGGCTACCAATTAGTGTCCTTCCTTGTCAATATCAGTTTCTCTGTTCGTATCCTTTCAGTGTTCTTCTCTCGCATGTGTTAGGACAAATTGTCACCATCACACTGAACATTTCGTCTGTTAGTTGTCAAATTAAGGGCACCTCTAGTTCCTAATTGTAGTCCTATTAGCCGATGCCTGGGAATCTGCCCTCAACTCTCAGAAAATACTATTGTTACTATTGAGAGTTAGATCACTCTAGCAAATTCCGAAAAGGTACTTAAAACCCCCAAGAAAAGGGAGTTCAAAAAAAGGACTCGCAAACTTGCGATAAAGTGCTCACCCTCAATATACCTCGCAAAATGATTTGTTTTGTGGATGAAACTTCCACGCTAATAACCGCTACCTACACCATCTCCTTTCCTTTTGTCGCCGGTGTTGTTAAAATTGTTCCAGCACCAGCAGCCAGCCGCCATGCCGCAAAGCTCCTCTTCAATGCCTAGATTCTTGTTGGGACGCTCCTAATAACCAATTGTAAGACAATAAGTTTTGGGGGAACCAGCACAACCCTCTAGGGGTGGCTTATCTCATTATATATAATGAATGTGTTACAATACGTATAATATACGTACATAAGTACAGAAGCTATACATAGTCTAACACCCTCCCTCAATCTTAGCCACTTTCTAAAGAACTGAGAAGGGTAAGATTGCGCCTACAAGCCTCAAACTGTGGCAGAGGTAAAGGCTTAGTGAAGATGTCTGCAAGTTGATCCTTAGATGAGATAAACTTGATCTGGAGTTGCTTCTGTGATACACGTTCCCGTACAAAGTGATAGTCAACTTCAATGTGTTTCGTTCGGGCATGAAATACTGGATTTGCAGAAAGGTATGTAGCACCGATGTTATCACACCAAAGAATAGGAGGCTGTGGTTGAGACAAACCCAACTCCTGAAGCAAAGACTGCACCCAAATAATCTCTGCAGTAGCATTAGCCACAGCCTTGTACTCAGCTTCAGTACTGCTACGTGACACAGTAGCCTGTTTCCGAGCACTCCAGACGATCAAATTAGGGCCAAAGAATACTGCATAACCCCCCGTGGATCGCCTGTCATCTGGGCTACCAGCCCAATCTGCATCAGAGAAGGCCGAAAGGACCCGAGAGGAAGTCGGCCGAATATGCATACCAAATGTCAGGGTGAACTGATCATAACGAAGAATGCGTTTAACAGCAGCCCAATGAGTATCTCTGGGAGCCTGAAGATACTGACAAACCCTGTTAACAGCATAAGAGATATCTGGTCTCGTGATCGTCAAGTACTGAAGTCCACCAACAATGCTCCTGTACTCTGTGGCATCCGCAGGAGACAAAAGCTCACCATCAACAGCTGTTATCTTGTCGGTGGACGACATGGGTGTGGTGGTCGGTTTGCACTTCAGCATGCCCGCTCTTTGTAACAACTCCAAGGAGTACTTCTTCTGCGTAAGGACAAGACCAGTAGCACGAGAAGTGACCTCAACTCCAAGAAAGTAGTGAAGCTTCCCAAGATCTTTGACCGCAAAATCAGCACCAAGAGAGCAGACAAGAGCATCAGCAGCATACTGAGAAGAGCTGACAAGGATAATATCATCAACATATACCAAAAGATACATAGTGACTTCTGGCTTCTGTAGAAGAAATAATGAAGTGTCAGCAGTGGACGGCACAAACCCATGAGCACGAAGGGCAGAGGCAAGGCGGGCATGCCAGACACGAGGAGCTTGCTTCAAACCATATAGTGCTTTGGAGAGACGACAGATATAGTCAGGACGATCAGGATCAGAGAAACCAGGCGGCTGTTTCATATAAACCTCTTCCTCCAAAAATTCATGTAGAAAAGCATTCTGCACATCAAGTTGACGAAGTGACCAACCACGAGAAACAACAATGGAGAGAAGAAGCCGAATAGTGGTAGGCTTGACGACAGGACTGAAGGTGTCCTCATAGTCAAGACCATGGCGCTGCCGAAAACCGCGAGCAACAAGTCGCGCTTTGTAACGCTCAATAGATCCATCCGAATGCTTCTTCACTTTGAATACCCATTTTGAGTCAATAACATTTACCCGTGGTGGTGGAGGAACAAGAGTCCATGTCTTGTTACGAAGGAGAGCATGAAACTCCTGCTCCATAGCCTCTCGCCAATGTGGAATGCGCAGGGCAGCCTGATATGAGTGAGGCTCAGAAGATGGATCCGCAACAGCAGCAGCCAAACAAGCAGCCAACCAAGCAACTGTACGATCCTTACGTTCCTTAGGTTTGAAAATGCCATTGCGACTGCGTGTATGTGGTCGGGACACAGGAACCACCGAGGTCGACGGAGCAGCCTGCAGCGGGCTGGAGGACGGCGACGTTGACGAGTCAGCCGGTGACGAGGAGCCAGACACAGTAGCCTCGGGCTCGGTCGGCGAAGAAGGCCGGCCCACCGGCGAAACCGGCAGAGCAGACGAAGTAGCTGGCGACGCCGGCGTCACAGACCGGGCCGATGGCGAGCCCGACATAGTGGGCCGTGGCGCGGCCGGTGTCGCGGGCCGATCCGCGGATGAAGGCGATGTGAGGACGGCGTCGCGGACCCGAGCTGCAGGCGAAGACGGCGTGACAGGCCGATCCGCTGAAGACTCGGCGGCCGCTGGCGAAGAGGGCCGAGCCGCTGGAGACTCGGCGGTCGCTGGCGTAGCGGACCGAGCAGTGGAGATGCTCGGCGCGATGGGCTCTTCGGGTGACCATGCATGGGCACGCGAATCGATGCCATGCAACATAGGGCGATCGACGTGCCCATCAGAAGGCGGCGATGATGATGGTGAATCTTCCAACAGCTCCAAACGAGCCCCACGTCCGGTTCCTGCACCATGGTTAGGTAACAGCAAAGGAGAGTATGCAACATCATCAAATTGGTCAGAAGCAACAGAGGATGAATGCAGAGATGGTGGTTCGACAGTGGACACAGGAAGTTTGGCAAAAGGAAAAACATGCTCATCAAACACGACGTCCCGAGATATATAGACACGATTAGTGGGAACATGAAGACATTTGTAACCTTTATGAAGAGAGCTATAGCCAAGAAAAACACACTTCTTAGAACGAAACTCAAGCTTGCGCTTATTATATGGACGAAGATGCGGCCAGCAAGCACACCCAAATACCTTGAAAAAGGTATAATCAGGTTGTTCATTAAGGAGAACCTCAATGGGAGTCTTCATGTTTAAAACACGAGTGGGAGTACGGTTGATGAGAAAGCATGCAGTGGTGAAAGCATCACTCCAAAACCGAAACGGAACAGATGCATGGGCCAAAAGAGTAAGACCAGCTTCAACAATATGACGATGCTTACGTTCGACTGAACCATTCTGCTGATGTGTATGTGGACATGCTAAACGATGAGCTATCCCAAGCGACTGAAAGAAGGAGTTGAGGTTGCGATACTCGCCCCCCCAGTCCGACTGGACATGAACAATTTTGTGCTTGAGAAGACGTTCAACATGTTTTTGAAACTGAACAAAAATATCAAACACATCAGATTTGCGTTTAATAAGGTAAAGCCAGGTAAAGCGACTATAAGCATCAACGAAACTGATATAGTAATTATGACCACTGACAGAAGTCTGAGCAGGACCCCATACATCTGAAAACACAAGTTCTAAAGGATGTTTCACCTCACGACTGGACTCTGAAAAAGGAAGTTGGTGACTCTTCCCTTGCTGACAAGCATCACACACTGCTACATCTTTATTACTAGACAAACTAGGAAGCTCATGACGACGCAAAATATGACGGAAAATAGGTGTGGCCGGGTGACCAAGACGAGCATGCCACTGTGACGGAGAGACCCGAACTCCACTGACAACACGGGCGACGCCAGGATGCTCCAGACGGTAGAGGCCCTGGCACAACCGCCCACTAAGAAGAATGTCCCTCGTGCCCCGATCCTTAATAAAAAGATCAAAAGGGTGAAATTCACAAAGCACATTATTATCACGTGTGAGTTTAGGAACTGAAAGAAGATTACGGGTCACAGATGGAACTCGAAGAACATTGCGAAGCTGAAGACTCCTATTGGCATGTCTAGTGAGAAGAGATGCTTGACCAATATGAGAGATGTGCATACCTGCTCCATTGGCGGTGTGGATCTTGTCGGAGCCATGATAGGGTTCACGAGTGTGAAGCTTCCCCATCTCGCTGGTCAGATGCTCTGTCGCCCCAGAGTCCATGTACCAGTGTGGATCGATGGAGTAGGACTGAGTGTGTCCCTGTTGCTTCTGCGGCGCGGGACGATCAGCCATG
>NC_041380.1:531232694-531246802 GCF_002162155.2 Triticum dicoccoides | reverse complement strand
CGGGGCGGTGTGATCCGCTTGCGGCAGGAGCGGCGGGACGACGCCCGCGGAGTCCGCAGAGGACGGCGGCGCCGCGGTGTGGACCACGAGGTCGCGCCCAAGCGAGGGCGCCGACGGCGTGGAGTAGACGGAGCCGATGCTCTTGGTCCCGATCGGAGCCGGAACGGCGACGGCATCGAGCGGGGGGTTGAGCAGAGCCGCAAGAGAGGCCGGGAGGAACCCCGCAGCAGTGGAACCGGTGGTGGCGGCGCTCGACATGGCGGCGGTGAAGGCGGCGGCGGCTGCGGCGGCGGTGCGGGTATTAGGGTTTGGAAGCGGGAGCGATCGTAACCTAGCGTGATACCATGTAAGACAATAAGTTTTGGGGGAACCAGCACAACCCTCTAGGGGTGGCTTATCTCATTATATATAATGGATGTGTTACAATACGTACAATATACGTACATAAGTACAGAAGCTATACATAGTCTAACACCAATTATTTGGAATTTGGAAGTTAAGTTTACGGGATATTTTCGAGTTGCATTAACACAAGATGGGGGGGTCGGGGTCGACCAAACTGGAAGGTGGTTTAATTAACTTGGAAAACTTTTTTTAACATAGTACAGATGCAAGCGCTCATATATACATAAATCCACAACTTCTTTTGAAATGGGGACAAAATATTTGTGTCTTTGCATTGATTAAGATAGAAGAGCACAAAGAGTTACAAGACGGTACAACACATAGTTAAACAAAAACCTGCTACCCCAAACGTGAAACTACTTAAATGCTTTGCACATGCCATTTCCAAAGTGAATTTTGCAGTTTGATTCGGCTGAAGACCATAGTTGGCATGGTGAAGACATTTCAAAACTGGCATTCTTCTCGTTCCAAATTTTCCAACCGGTGGGCAAAAAGAGCCAAGCAAGCACCTTCCTTTGGTTGTTGCGGATTCGAATTGTCTCCATCCAACGCTCCTTGACATATCTTTTACCATCGGGTGCCCACAAGGTAGGATCAAAGTCGACCCAGCAAGCCGATTCTTGTGAAGCCCCAGACTCTCATGAAAAAGATGTGTCGCCATATCTTGAATTACTTACAATACAAAGGGGGGCAAACACCACAGTTAGGCCGACTTCTTCGTTGAAGACTCCGCCGTACACACCCGATCCTGAATGATCAACCACGCAAAAGAGCTACACTTTGGGAGCCAAATTTTTTCCAAATGACCTTGTTCATGGGGTAGCAGCCTAGCTTTGGAATTCAATCTGTAGTCCGAGGAAGATGAGTAATCTCGTCTCCTCTGGCGGGGAGGTGCTTCCAGATGATAGAGCCTCCTGGGCAGAACAAGGAGGGGCGATGAACTGATGCAGAGCAGGAAAGAAAGATACCAAGTTCAGTATATGAAGTCATCTGATGTATTAAGATGGAGACGTGCTGACCCAAGAAGCTCTCACGAGTTTCATCATTTGCTCTTGGATGGGATGCTTGAACCCTCGTGATCAGACCACTCACGTTCAGCGTTAACAAACCACCAGCCGTCGAAACTAGACGAAAAAACTTGAAATCAGTGTTAAATTTACGGTGATAAATAAAGAGAAAAAAAGAATAGACCATGTTCAGAGTTACTCAAATCAATCCGATGAATCAGATGACCATGTGACGACCCAAGTTGCCACAGAGCTTTTCATCACTACGGTGGCCGTTTGTAGGTGGGGTGAGAGAGGCTCGAACTCTCGACCTCAGGATCACTCTCAGCTATGAGATGCGCCACCACCCCACTTGTTGTTTTGCAAGCGATACAAACGATGTTAATTAAGCAACTGGACCATGCAAATCATGGATGGCTCCTGTCTTTTCAAAAAAAATATTCTCGACAAGTACTACGAGACACAGGATTAGTTAGGAGCAAAATGAACGCTGTAACTGAAAAGTGTAATAGTACAAAGCAAGCTCTCAGGCCTGGATTTGTTCAAACCCTTGCTTCAACAATTCACATATGATCCAGACCAACAACCTGTTCTATCAGTCACACCAACAGACAGCAGGTCATGTTTCAAAGACCACAGGTTTATGACATATCAATATTCAACACACTGGCATCCTGACGATTACTACTAATGATTATCACCGAAAAGACATTGGTTTATGCTCAAATGCTGAAGAAAATAAATTATCGAAAAACCCAGTGTGCGCACACTTGGGTGGCGTGTTATAAAGGGTTTCATTCCAGTTCGAGATAATCTGTAAAAGAGACATGTTGGGAAACAAAACAACTCTGTACAAGGTGGAGCTGAAAACGAGACTACACAAAACATATCTGTCTAATTGATATGTTGAGAAACAAAACAAGTCTGTACAATTCATGTCAAGAAAACTGTGCAATTGACAACAGTTCTATCTGTAGCCTTTACATATATTTTTCTTTCTCGTGACTCATAACCATAATCTGCAACTCAGAATCACAGTATGCACTTTGGCAAAAATATATGTAAAGGCTACACATAGAACTCTTGTCAATTGTACAATTTTCTTGATATGAATTGTACAGAATCACAGTATGCACTTTGGTGGTTCATTCATCATGAACCAAACAGGGAGTCACAGACTTGTAGAGCTTCACTAGAACTGCGATCCAGTTCAGAGTGGAGCTACCAACCACCTTTATCTCAAAACAAAAAAGGAAAAGAAAAAAAAGAAGGAGACCAGGTTCAGACTTGCTCAATTTCACCTGATGATTCAGGTGTAAATGTGGCGACCCAAGTTGCCACTGAGCGATACAAACGATGTTAATTAAGCAACTGGACCATGCAAATCATGGATGGCTCCTGTCTTTTCAAAAAAAATATTCTCGACAAGTACTACGAGACACAGGATTAGTTAGGAGCAAAATGAACGCTGTAACGGAAAAGTGTAATAGTACAAAGCAAGCTCTCAGGCCTGGATTTGTTCAAACCCTTGCTTCAGCAATTCACATATGATCCAGACCAACAACCTGTTCTATCAGTCACACCAACAGACAGCAGGTCATGTTTCAAAGACCACAGGTTTATGACATATCAATATCCAACACACTGGCATCCTGACGATTACTACTAATGATTATCACCGAAAAGACATTGGTTTATGCTCAAATGCTGAAGAAAATAAATTATCGAAAAACCCAGTGTGCGCACACTTGGGTGGCGTGTTATAAAGGGTTTCATTCCAGTTCGAGATAATCTGTAAAAGAGACATGTTGGGAAACAAAACAACTCTGTACAAGGTGGAGCTGAAAACGAGACTACACAAAACATATCTGTCTAATTGATATGTTGAGAAACAAAACAAGTCTGTACAATTCATGTCAAGAAAACTGTGCAATTGATAACAGTTCTATCTGTAGCCTTTACATATATTTTTCTTTCTCGTGACTCATAACCATAATCTGCAACTCAGAATCACAGTATGCACTTTGGCAAAAATATATGTAAAGGCTACACATAGAACTCTTGTCAATTGTACAATTTTCTTGATATGAATTGTACAGAATCACAGTATGCACTTTGGTGGTTCATTCATCATGAACCAAACAGGGAGTCACAGACTTGTAGAGCTTCACTAGAACTGCGATCCAGTTCAGAGTGGAGCTACCAACCACCTTTATCTCAAAACAAAAAAGGAAAAGAAAAAAAAGAAGGAGACCAGGTTCAGACTTGCTCAATTTCACCTGATGATTCAGGTGTAAATGTGGCGACCCAAGTTGCCACTGAGCGATACAAACGATGTTAATTAAGCAACTGGACCATGCAAATCATGGATGGCTCCTGTCTTTTCAAAAAAAATATTCTCGACAAGTACTACGAGACACAGGATTAGTTAGGAGCAAAATGAACGCTGTAACGGAAAAGTGTAATAGTACAAAGCAAGCTCTCAGGCCTGGATTTGTTCAAACCCTTGCTTCAGCAATTCACATATGATCCAGACCAACAACCTGTTCTATCAGTCACACCAACAGACAGCAGGTCATGTTTCAAAGACCACAGGTTTATGACATATCAATATCCAACACACTGGCATCCTGACGATTACTACTAATGATTATCACCGAAAAGACATTGGTTTATGCTCAAATGCTGAAGAAAATAAATTATCGAAAAACCCAGTGTGCGCACACTTGGGTGGCGTGTTATAAAGGGTTTCATTCCAGTTCGAGATAATCTGTAAAAGAGACATGTTGGGAAACAAAACAACTCTGTACAAGGTGGAGCTGAAAACGAGACTACACAAAACATATCTGTCTAATTGATATGTTGAGAAACAAAACAAGTCTGTACAATTCATGTCAAGAAAACTGTGCAATTGACAACAGTTCTATCTGTAGCCTTTACATATATTTTTCTTTCTCGTGACTCATAACCATAATCTGCAACTCAGAATCACAGTATGCACTTTGGCAAAAATATATGTAAAGGCTACACATAGAACTCTTGTCAATTGTACAATTTTCTTGATATGAATTGTACAGAATCACAGTATGCACTTTGGTGGTTCATTCATCATGAACCAAACAGGGAGTCACAGACTTGTAGAGCTTCACTAGAACTGCGATCCAGTTCAGAGTGGAGCTACCAACCACCTTTATCTCAAAACAAAAAAGGAAAAGAAAAAAAAGAAGGAGACCAGGTTCAGACTTGCTCAATTTCACCTAATGATTCAGGTGTAAATGTGGCGACCCAAGTTGCCACTGAGCGTGTCATCACAACGATGGCCTTTGGGTGATGTGAGGCTCGAACTCTCAACCTCAGGAGCGTTTTCTAGCGATGCTAGCCAACTGCACCACCACCTCTTTGTTGTGTGCTGTGCGAAACTGACGCCCTTGTAGGCTGCAGCACCATGCAAATCATGGATTTGGTCTTGTTTCCTGATTTTTATATTGACACGAATACAAATCATGGATGATTTATTTCCTTATATGACTCTTGTTTCCTCGTTATTTATCCTGAGATGTACTGAACTCTGAACACTGAAGTTAGATCTGACAAGTAGATTTCTCTGAACCCTGCTGCTGCTGCCGCCGCGCTCGTGCACTGCCGCTGCCGCCGTTCGAGAGCCCATGCGCGGCCATTACTGTCGCTCGCACGCCCGTGCGTGGCCTTGTTGCTCCTGCTCGTGCCCGTGCGCTCTGGTTGAGTTCAGCTCAGATCCTCTCGGCGGCTGATCCTTACTGTTCTGGTGATTCAGCTCAGATCCTCTCGGTGGCTGCTCCTACTGCTTCAGTGTGAACCAGTCGATCAGGGACCATGCATGAATCCCGTCCGCTACTGATGTTGCTGCTGACTGAAATTGGTTCAGTCGTAACTGGTTGATTGCTTCAGTTTATCAGTCTAGCTAAGAGTTCGTTTTCTGCTAATTGTTTAGCATGGCTGAGTCATATGTGTTTACTTCACTAATTAATAAGAATTGTTTTCTCTTGCCAGCTTCAGCTGCAGCAGCGTCTTGCCTGCATCATATATTTTGTATTATGTTTTTGTGGGCATGTTGGTTCTGAATTTTGGCATCGATGGATAGAATTTCGTGCAAACTATAATGTTGTTGTTCAAGTGTAGGATAATTCGTTTTGATGTCATGTCTCTGTTGTGTGTGCACGTGCAGGTGCCAAAGGCGTCTGATAGAACTCAGGTGAAGGCCAAGGAGGTTTGGCTCTCGGACATGCCACCAGTAACACTCGATGATACCGACGTGCAGATTGTAAGTTCTGTTTCTCCCTATTTGATTCAAGCTTGAAATATTCATGGATGCTACACTTCAGTCAGTAAATGAACAAAACAGGTGGCACTGATCTTTTAGTCAGTTTTCTGTCAATGCCCATGACTTCTGGGGTAACAAGAGTACCACATTTTGCCAACATTTTCAGGTTTGTATGAATAAGGACGAAGTAGTAGTTCATGGGTTATCCCTGATTTTCCCTCTTAGGCGAATATCTAAGCTGAAGATAGTTGGTTGTGTAATTTAGATATCACCTTAGCAACCGCCAAATCTGCTGCTGCTGTTGATTTATTATTATTACTGGTTTCTCATACATAGACAACAACAATTCTAGAATATCATCATCCAATTCTGAGCATATAGGTTTTAGTATTGTCTCTACTTGTGTGCTGGTAGCCTAATACCATCTACCAAAATGTAGTTAGTAGTTACCTACGGGACAATTGCCTTGTTGATGCCGACTGATATGTGATAATTTGCAGTAGAATGTCCAGTAAACACATAGACAGGTATAAGGTGGCATATGTATTTCTTACTTATTTTCTTCATTTTATCACTATAAGAAAAGTATGGATCCCAAGTTCAAAGCCATATCCAATTAGTTTGTCTCTCAAAAATATACAAGGAATGCTAAAGGATGATTTACCCATGGAGGCATGGACCGAGATTGCTTTAATTTGGTCGTACGGAAGATTATGTTTGATGACATCCAAACCGCACAAAAAACAAAACAATTGATAGAAATACATTATCTGGACATGAAATATTGGGTATGTTTTTATATTCATTATATACTTTTTTTCTATATTCTAAATTTTTAATCACCTTTCTAACCAATTATTTTATATACTGATTTTTTAATTGTTTTGGCTGGAGACTTGCTTGCTGGTGGCTGGTGCCCTGCATGGACCTGGTGGTGCCGTCGGCCGCGGCGCTGCCGCCACCGTCGTTGCAGCAGCTAGGTCGGGAGTAACCGAGCAGGGGAAAAGCATACTGAAGTCTGGATTCTGCTCCTCCCACCGGCCAGTTGAGGGTTGGAGTCGTCGGCCGGCGCCGTAGTAAGGCATCAGCTAAGTTAAAGAATTGGGAATCGGGTTCGTACGGGTGGGCTGCTCTTAGTGCTCTGCCAATTTGGCCTTCAGATTGTTGCCTGCTTAACTTCTTGTGGGATGTATAAGCACAAAAAACAGTGCAAAAAAAATTACAAATGAAATATAATATTTCAAAAAAGTGTTCATCACCATAAAAATGATAACCTTTTAAAAAATATTCTTGAATTTTTATTTAAAAAAACACCTCAAAATAAAAAATATTCATGCTTTCAGAACAACCAGAAAATACTTTCATCTGATGAAATGAAAGTGCAGAACTGAAATAGGTATGACGAACATTGTTAGGGTACATCCAAATTTCATGGTCCAAAAAAAAAAACTCAGTGTAATCTTATTTCTGGCGTTTGCAAAAACAGGACTAAAAAGTGTTGCATAATGGCACATGGAGCAGATTTTAATTTTTTGCCCCGAGATCTTCTGTCGTCTCCTTTCATTCGTTCTTTCCTTTTCCTTGTCGCTGGGGTCAAAGGGTATGCAAAACTTAATTAGGCACTGTAGAGTTGGTTGTGCAATGGGGGAAAATGACTTTGATGCTTAGCTTGGATGTTTGCTTAGTATGCTTAGGAATTGATGTGGTCCATGTCTGGTCTGTACCGCCCTGTTTTGGTGTTAGGTTGATTTTCCATCAGAGCTGTTCTCGCTGGTTTATGATGCATTGGGTTGCTGTAGGCTAGGTACACAATATTTTGTGGACCAAAACATGTGAAAAGCTAATTCGGACGGGTCTTCTGCAAATAATTTTCATCTTCAGACATGCCTTGAGTAGATTATTTAATCATTTTATAAGAATCAATTTAACTTTGTATTGTTGCAGCTTCATTATATATGTACTTACAAGTGCATCTAAAGGTTCAACAATGCAAAAACCACCATCAGTCTTGGCTAGATTGACATTGGAAGAAAGATAATGATGAATCATGAACTTCATATAATCCTCGGCCTAGATTGCATGCTCCTTATTTTAAAAATGTTCCTTTGGACTGGTATGCGTGAGCAAGAACCGCAGTATCAATGCGAAGACTTGAAGAAGAAGGTAGTTTTATTGAGCTTACAAGTTACATTTTTTGTGTGTAACATAGTTCTTTTATAGTAAAATTGGATCTCTCTATTGGGTATGGCTTTCTAAATGGCATTCGGTGTAACCTGCCAAATCTCTCCCATGCATAAATGATTTTTCAAAGTATAGCACCCAAATGATTCACCCATGACATGCTCTTGAAATTGATTTGTACTACTGATTATTCAAAACACAAGTGTTAGATTTTGTAGTCTGAAAATATGATAATGACGCCGAGTGAAGAGAGCATGTGTATGATCCATGAACATGATGTGCAACAAGAGATGGTATGACTTCTTCATAGAACCATCTTGATCCTTCTTTTTTCTTCATAATATTGCCAACCATTGAGATTGTGGTGCGGAAGGTCACCGGCGCTAGAGATTGTGGCACGGTTTAGAGGGTTGGCCGGCGAGGGAGGCGGCAACTCGGGTAGGGGGCGATGGGCAAAATATTTCAAAAGCCCGTGGTAACGCACAAACATTCTACTAGTCAATATTCAACATGGCGGCATATAGTTACGCAACGCTTTGAAACTTGACGGATGTTGCATCAAGGGTCACCGTGCCCGAGTAGCGGCAATTTCACTGAACATAGTCTCAGCAACCGCCACACCAGGACCCTTGCAAGCTCCTCTGTAGATAGTCTCTGCAATGTCAACAAACTCTTGCTTGTCTCTGGATACCAATTAAGTTCCAGAATTAAATAGTACTCCAAAGACATTGCGGGGTAACTTATTGCATGTGAATGCCAATTAAGTTTTAAAAATTCGACTTGGGAAATTGAGTGCTGATCTGTGGGCTTGGCAAGGGAAAACACATGGGCTGCACACGGTAAGATCAGCCTACACATTATTGGTTAGACATTCCAGTACTGCCGATTACTAATGATTACCACCGAAAAGATATTGATTTATGCTCAAATGATGAAGAAAATAAATTATGGATTATTGGTTAGACATTCCAGTATTGCTGATCACTAATGATTACCACCGAAAAGATATTGATTTATGCTCAAATGATGAAGAAAATAAATTATGGATTATTGGTTAGACATTCCAGTATTGCTGATCACTAATGATTACCACCGAAAAGATATTGATTTATGCTCAAATGATGAAGAAAATAAATTATGGATTATTGGTTAGACATTCCAGTATTGCTGATCACTAATGATTACCACCGAAAAGATATTGATTTATGCTCAAATGCTGAAGAAATAAATTATGGAAGAACCCAATGTACACACATTTGGGTGGCGTGTTATAAAGGGTTTCGTTCCGGTTCGAGGTAATCTGTATCAGAGACATGTTGGGAAATAAAACAACTCTGTAGAACATGGAGGTGAAAACGAGACTATATGCCATGCCGTAAAAACCAATTTGCTTGAAGTTAAGAAAATTGTACAATTGACAACAGTTCTATGTGTAGCCTTTACACATTTTCTCTGTCTTGTAACTCATAACCGTAGTCATTTTTTTCCTTTTTTTTGCGACTCCATAATCTGCAATTTTCAGAATCACAGTATGCATTGTGGCAGCTCACTTACCACGAACCGAACAGCAGCAAATCTCTTTTTTTTGCGGGGACAGCAAATCTCTGTTAAAGGAACTACATACAAGTGTGAGAATCCTCCGCCGTCGGTTGCCAACCCGTCAGAGAACATATAAAATCGGAGCATAATTCTGCACTTAGCGTAGACAGTGCCATGAGAACTGAAACAACATGGAGGAATCATCGTAAAGCTAAAGTGTAGTTCTGATAATTCAGACTTCCCCCAGTCCAGTTCAGAGTGGAGCTATGAGCCACCTTTATCTCAAAACAAAAACCAAAAGAAAAAAAAATAGAGACCAGGTTCAGACTTGCTCAATTTCACCTGATGATTCAGATGCATATGCGGCGACCCAAGTTGCCACTGAGCGTTTCATCACTACGCTGGCCTTCGGGTGACGAGAGGCTCGAACTCTCAACCTATGGCATCTGTTTTAGCTATGCTAGCCAACTGCGCCAGCACCCTTTTGTTTGTGCAATGCGCCATGCAAATCATACATTTGCTCTTGTTTCCTGATTATTATTGATGATTTATTTCTTAATAACTCTTGTTTCCTCATTATATTTATCCTAAGATACATCACTTCCATTCCAAGGCAGGGACCTACATCAGTTGAACATTTCTTCCGATCATGCACTTGAAAAGGCAAGATGCATATTTTTTCAATTATGTTGGGCGTCCATGGTGAATTCGAGATGGACTTCTTCTTGTTGGAGTCAACGTTCAATTTAACCAATCAAGTTCTGCAAAATTCTATACGCAAATACCTCCCGGATTTGTTCAAATCTAAGGTAGTACTCCTATTACCTCCGTCCTAAAATGTCTAACAAATCTAAGACGAATTATTCAGGACGGAGGGAGTAATGGACAGATCAATGCTTCCATTGGTAGATGCAAGAAGAACACAAGAGAAGTGTCATTCTACCAACTTGGTCGTGCCAGCCCTTGGTTCGGCAATTCAGAAACGATCCAAACCAACAATCTGTTTTATCAGTCACACCAACGGACCGCGGGTACTGTTTAAAAGGAGCACAGGTTTATGACATATCAATATTCAAGATACAGACATATACTTACACAACATTTCAGTGAACATAGCAGGCCAGAAATTGTACATAAAAAGCAAGACACGGAACACCTTAACAAAACGATATTTGGTGGAGTAAAATTCTTGTCAGCAATCACCAGAACATCGTAATCATCCGGTTACAGCTAACTCATTAACAATATGAATTTCTTTCTCTAACTCATTAACCATAATCAGAAATTCAGCATCACAGTATGCATTGCGGCATTTCATTCATCGACCCGAAATCCAGAATAGGGAGTCCCAAACTTGTGGAGCTTCAGTGGGACTGCAATCATTTCTTGTGCAGGAGAACTAGTACTGGAGCAACTGGCCTGTTAATCATTTCAAACTTGCAGCTCACCCATGTATCAGCAGGCAAGCTTGACGCAAATGATTCAACAATATCGAGTTCATCCCTACAGATAAAAAAGCGAAGAAGATAAATGGATTCAGTCTTAAATGATAGTTGATTGGAGTTTGATATTAAACAACAAGATTCTGATGTCAAGTTAAAAGCAAGTCTATAATCAAATATTATTAATTGCCAAATACCTACACTACGAAAATTTCCTTCGTCATGATGAAGGATGGCCGATCCACCTTCTTCTGGCTACATACTTGGCTTCATCAACTACTGCTTTTCCAAATATTTTCTCTCACTCCACTAAGCCTATTCGGGTATCCTCAATCATGTCTGACAGTATCTAATCAGAGGAATCGCCTAATCCATATGGCCTCCCTCGAATTGCAGTCTCTCTTGTCTTTGTTGCAGGACTTTAGTTTGAGCTTGGTAAGGACGGACGCTTCCTCAAAAAAGGCGCCCTTCTTCATCAAGCATGCCTACAACCTCCTCATGCACGAGGAGGCCATAGATCCAAACGCCGCCTCAATCTGGCAAAGCAAGGTGCCAAACAAAGTTAAGGTGTTTGGTTGGCTACTATTCAGCAATCGCCTCAACACCAAGCTAAACCTATTCTTCATGACTCTCAAGCTCCTGCCTGAGATGCCAACTGCACACTTATTCCTCCACTGCCCTTTTGCCACATGGATTTGGCAACGCCTAGGTATCGATCTACACCAACAGGATATCAATACTACTTGGGAGGTGCAACCGCCTATACCTCTACCACCAACAGTATGGCATACCGCACTTCTCAACGCCATATGGAAGATTTGGGATGCAAAGAATGTGTGCATCTTCCGCGGCATTGATCAGCTCCACTACTGTCCGGAATTTGCTAAACAACTTTACTCTGTGGTCGCATCGGTTTACTAAGCCGGCTCACAAGGTAGCCACCGACTCTTCCAGGTTATATCTTTGTTCGTCTACTTCTGATGATGTAACTAACTGGCATTGGCCATCTATTTCCCCGGCGATTCCTCAAAAAAAGAGTCTATAATAGATAGACACACTGGCAATCAGCAATCACTGAAAAAGCTAACAGCTAGCGATCACTTCGACACAATATTAGCAGTTGCCAACTGATATTTACCTTCCACCCAGATGCCCAGTGTAGACAAGGACACTTATGAGTCCCCCTGAGCCAACAATTCTGCTGGCAGCTTGTAGTGCCAGCTCAGTTGTCTCAGGTACTGTGATTATTTTTTTATCTCCTCCTGGAAGGTAGCCCAGATTGAATGCTACAAGCCTAAAAGTACATGTTCAAGATCATAGTTACTTGAACTGCCAATTTCAGGATAATGGAATCATATAATTAAAACCAATGAAGTAGTAAAAGAAATTCATCACCTGACAGTAGAATCTTTCGGAATAATATCCTCCATTCTACTGTGACATATGCAAAACAATTTGACTAGCTCCCTCTGCAACAAGAAAAGTCAGACAGCACATGACACAAAGTGAGGTACCCTGAAACTAATATGGGCCGTCAATTTCTCCCGATCCAATGGTGATCGTGATTTGGTACTCCACCACTAGTCAGACAGAGTACTAACTAAAAAAGTGACGGAGTACCTTGATCCAAGGGGCAAAACTGTAATCATAACAAACCTTTTTTGGATCTTTTTTCTCCCACCGGTAACCTCCGAGTATTCAGCATCTAAACAAGTCATTCGTTTTTACCAAACCCCATTTTATTCATGGCGGCCGGAGCTTGGATTGCCGGCCACCACCACGGCACCACCACCCTGGGGTTGGAGCGACTTGCATGCTGTCCCAAGGCAGCTTCTGCATGTCCGTAGTGGGCGAGGAGCCGGGGATGAACCTGAAAAAGATCGACACCGTTCAGGTCCCCATGGCTGATCGTTTCCTGGGAGAAATTTAAGTTGGATGTATGAACGAATTAGTAGAAAAATGTCTCGCCTGCTATTTCATCACAGCCATACTCGTTCTACAAATTATTCTATCTAGTTCATCTACACATGAATTAACAACTTCAGTAGTATTCGGGAGCAATCAATTGAGGACGAATCTGCTGCCCCTGGTTTCATCTGTACTCCTAGTTTTCCTGATCCAGACGTCAGCACATGAGAAATCAATCTCAAGCAAGCGTCACGAAGACAAATCAATCAGCACGCCCAGGGCAACACGATATGCCGTACGAGCCGCGGAGTTGAGTGATCGGTGCTGGAGGGCAGAGCAGCGTGCGGCGGAGAAGTGTATCCGGCTGAAGGCGGCACCGCCACTCTTCCAGGATTTTCTTCTTCTGGTAGCTGAATGATCGGGACGGTAGCCACCAGAGGATGAAAAAAAAAACAAATTACCCTTGAAGAAATGACTAAACAGCCCTTGACCATGGACGGCCAGATATGCTTAGTACTCCGGTGTATGGTTTTGGAGTACCAGGGTACTGTAAAATAGCTCCACATGACAATGCAGAAGTGATATCGGTGATCTTATGTGAGTATTTCTACAACATAATAATCGTTCCCAAAGGAAACTAATAAGAGAAACCACATATGGTAATCCCCACTCAAACCAGCAACAATTTGTACCGTTTTCTGCAGTTGCATACCTCATGGCTGTCGACGGCCATTTTCAGAAAAGAGGAAGTGCTATCTATCGCGGACTCTTGGATGTCCAGTCCATAGACACGCCCTCGCCCGCTTTCATCAGCCACCATCTTGAGCAGAGCGAGCGTATCGTTGCCATTCCCGCAGGTGGCATCAACCACTGCATCTCCTTTCCCAACGATACTTCTCCACACCCTACTCAGACAAGAACGCTAGAATTAGTAACCTCAAGACCGCCCAAAAAATAGCTTAAAACACATCTTGCTTGAACGAATTCTGCAAAGGAATCCACATGATTTTTTAACTTCCAAGGGCTGTAAACTGGGACATACGTACATAGCACTAACACATCATTTGAGAATGCTGCCCTGCTAGAAGGTGATTCAGGTTGAAAAGGTCACGCGTTTAAGGCCAACTCCACCGCGCGACCCTATCCTGTCCGCCCCCGTCCATTTAGGGTAAAAGGGACAAACGAGACGGCCCAGCGCGCGGGCGCAAACGGACTTTTGTCCGCTTTGTGTCCGCTTTCGACCCATCCCCGGCCCAAAGTTGCGCCGGTTTTGGGGTGAAACGGACAGCGCGCGGACGGGCGGGACGCGCGCGCTTGTCCTCCCCT
>NC_041380.1:531214631-531232527 GCF_002162155.2 Triticum dicoccoides | reverse complement strand
TCTCTCCCCCGTCCATGGCCGACGCCCCGCCGAGTTCCGGCGGCCTGGCCGTCAACCCGACCGCAAAGGTGAACAAGAAGGCGCCAAGGAAGCCGCGGTCGGAGTGCACGCCGGAGGAGATCGCCAAGTTGGACGCGGAATCGGCGAAGAGGAGGGAACGAGAGCGGCCGTCAAGATCAATGCCGCCGCGGCCAAGTTCGCCGCCCAGCGCGAGGAGCTGGAGGCCGCGCGGCGCAAGGCCGCTACCGACGAGAAGGAGGACCTCGTCAACAAAGCGCACACCATCCTCATGCTTGGCATGGGCCGTTCGGCGGGGTTCCATGCAGTGGTCGTCGGCCCGGCGAGCACAGGCTCGTCGGTCGCCCGGCCTACGCATTGCCAGTCGCCGACATCGCGCGCCGCGCCTATGTCGCCCGGCTTTCCTCCGCCCAAGCACGACGGCCAGACCCGTTTCTCGGCGTCGCCGGACGTGGGCTTGTTCGCACCGTCCACACCACGCCTCGCGGCCATCATCGACCTCAACGTCACGCCTGGGTCCAGCAGCGGCGGGCGGCCGTCCGTCAAGATGCAAAGAAAGCAGGCGCGTGCACCGTTCACGGGCACCATGCCGGCCCCCTGCGTGTTGTTTGACGGAATGCCATCCTCAACGCCGATGGTGGACGACCCCTTCTACAACCAGTACATGGAGGACGTGATCTTCCATGGTGGGCATGGCCGTGCCTACGACCCTGAGGAGACACAAAGTCAATGGCCGCGCCCAGTACGTGCCCGATGAGGAGGCCGACGACCGTGCTGACTACGACCATGGTGATTCATGGCATGAAGACGACGACATCTATGTCGAAGGTGAAGATGAAGATGAAGCCAATGATGTTGATATTAGTGGCGCTCCATTGTTCATAGACGAGCTCACCCAAAGAGCGGAAGCACAAAAGAAGCGGAAGAGCATTCGCACCGGTTCATATACACAAGATGAGGACAAGTTGATTTGTCAATGTTGGATGGAGATTAGCCAAGATCCAAGGACCGGCGCGCAACAAAAGGGCATTATTTTTTGGACGAGAGTCCACAAAACATTCCATGAAAGGAAGATGTTTGAGCCCTACCAAATTGCAAGCAACCGTGGCATCGGTTCGATTCAAAAAAGATGGTTGTTCATCCAACAAGAGAGAAACAAGTATTGTGCCACATTTGAGAGCGTTGAAGCACGACCCGTGAGTGGTCTCGGCATTGGGGACATGGTATGCTCTTCTCTTTCCAGCCCTTTCCTTGCTACGACCATGATACTTCGGCCGTGTATATGTTTACATGTTCACTTGTTGTTGATCATGTGGTGTACGCATTTCAATCTTTGGAGGCATTCAAGGCCCGGCACAATGAAAAGCCATTCACTCTTACGCATTGTTGGACGCTCATCAACAATTGCCCTAAGTTCAAGGATCAATACCGTGAACTTCAAAGGAAGAGAGGCAAGAAAACGGCCAAGTTCGCCGGAGGTGGGGATGGCGAGGCGTTGAAGAGGCCGAGGGGCAAGACCAACTCCAAGGTGGACGACATACGTGACGCCTCAACCATGGCCTTGCATGAGACTTTGCATGGCATGATGTCACATAAGGATGTGAGGGACTAGAAGAAGCGGCAAAGCAAGGACGAGCAAATGAAGCAATACCTAGACCTCCAAAGACAGAAGCTTGAGATGGAGGAGGCGGCCAAGAAGAGGAAGATAGACATGGAGGAGGCGGCCCGGCAAAGGCAGCTCAACATGGAAGAGGCCGCCCGGCAAAGGCAGCTCGACATCGAGGCCGACAACGTCAAGGCCAGGCAGAGGAAGCTCGACATCGAGGCCACCAATGCCGCCACCAAAGCGAAGGAGGTGGCCCTTGCGATCATGAGCGTGGACTTGTCGAAGATGAGCGACAAGACGAGGGCCTGGTTCGAGGCCAAGCAGAAGGAGATGCTCGACGCCGAAGGCCTGAACTAGGTCGTCTGATCGGCGTGGCCGTTCTTTTTGGAGGCTGGCATGGGTGCCGCCCGCCCGCTGGGCCGCTCGCAGTGTGCTGGAGAAAAAACATTCACTTTGGAGGCCGGCTGTGTTGCCGGCCGCTGGCTGTGTTGCCGGCGAGGACAACTATTCATTTTGGAGGCTGGCTGTGTTGCCGGCCGCTGGCTGTGTTGCTGGCGATGGTCGTGTAGGGCGCTGGCTTTGTTGCCGGCGTGATGAACTGAGGTCGTGAACTGGGGCTTGACATTTGAAACGTCCCTTTTTTTTAAAATAGACGCGGACAGGATGGGGCAAAAGGATGCGTCGGCGCGGTGGGCGCACGGCCACCGCATCCCAGGACAGGCCCGGACACGACCCCAAATCCCTACCCAAAGGGACAAAAACAGGACAAAACGGACGTCCGTTTAGGGTCGCGCGGTGGAGTTGGCCTAATTTCAGCAATGGAGCGGAAGCAGGGTTAAGTTAGGCGGGGAGTAGCAAGTACCTACGCGTGGGCTACCTCGGTGGCCTTGCGCTTGCCGGCGACGAAGCCCGCCACCGCCTCCTCCACCCCTGCAAACCAATCCCGGTCACGACATCGCACGGCGGGCACGCGTCATTTAAGGGGAAAATAAATAGATAATACGAACCTGCGGCGACGAGCGGGTTCGCGAGCTGCGCGGCGGAGAGGGAGAGGTGCCGCCGCTTGGGCAGAGGGGACGGGCTGAATCTGGGGATTCGTCGGAGAGGGGATGGAGTTTGGGAGCGGCGGAGGAGTAGGGAGAAAGGAGGGCGCAGCAGTGACGGCGGAGGCATGGCTGCTACGTCGGCGGCGGCTGAACCCCGGTGTAGGGGGAGAAAAAAAAGATAGACCAGGTTCAGATTTGCTCGATTCACACCTGATGATTCAGGTGGAGATGCGACGACCCAAGTTGTCGCTGAGTGTTTCATCATCAGATGGCCATTTTTTTATGGTGGGGCGAGAGAGGCTCGAACTCTCGAGTTCAGGATCGCAAGCTTAGAGCATCTCCAATAGCCGTGCAACACGTCGCGCGCTAAAAGTTGCGATACAGCGTCGGGTTAGCCAGCTTTTACGCGCAGCGATGCGCTGGCTCCAGCGGCCGCCCCAAATTAAAGCGCGCCCACGCCGCTTCAGCAGGCGCGCTATATTTCAGTTTTTTCTACTACATATTTGGTTTCGTAGATAGTTCTTCTACTACATATTTAGTTTCGTAGATAGTTCCGAGATGGAGCCGCATGCCGTCGCCCGACCGAATCTCGGCGGAGTAGGTGCCGGAAGGAAGCACGCGGACACCGCGATAGCCCGTACCTCCCCGGCGCCGAGGCGGCATCGTGGCGCGGTGGTGGCGTGTCGGCGGCAGAGCGCGGCAGGGGGCGATGGAGAGACGGAGAGAGCGGCAAAGGGCAATGGAGAGAGCGGCGGAGGCGCTGCAATTTATAGGCGCGCCGGATGCGGCGCGCCAAATGTAGCGCACGAGCGGCCGCCTTTTCCCGCGCGTGCAATCGTTTCCCGCGCGCGGTAGTTTCGCGCCATCGCTGGAGCGCGCGTAAACGTCTCGCGCGCTATAAAGCCAATTTACCGCTCGCGCGCGTCTTTTGACGCGGCTGTTGAAGATGCTCTTAGCTATCGCTAGCCAATTGAGTCACCATCCCTTTGTGTTTTAGATGGGAAACAAACATCATTGTTAAATAAGAGCATTTCCAACCCGCGTTTCGGACCGTTGCCACGCCCATTCCTGACTACACGAATCCCACTCCTGCTACCGTGCGGTTTTCCGCCCTAAAAGATCAGCGCCGCTCTAAAGCACTAGTATCGCATTCGTGCTGGCTTAGAGTGGCACGACCTCTCACCGTGCGTCGCCGAGAGCGCCGCACTCACCGCTTCCCGGTGCATGCGGGTGCCCCGCATTCAAACGACAACCTGCTTGTCTGCCTGCCTACATTAAGCATGTGTGCGGTTGCCGAGGAACGGCGAGCCACCTGTCCGTATACCACCCATCATTAGTCAAGTCATCGCCATCCCCTTGCTATATAAACCGTAGGCCCGACCATAGCCGCTCCCTTCCTCCTCTCTACAGTCTGCACCACGCCTATCATGACCTCCTCGAGCTCCAAAGCCGTCTGTGACGACCTCTCATCTAAGCAGAAAAAGGAGATTCCTGCCATTGCAGCCGGCTGGTAGATGGAGGCCAGCGCTGCAGATGTCCCAATGAAGGATGCAGTCGAGGACAAACGGGCGCTACCCTCCTCGCAGGTGCATATGCCAGCATCACCATGGGCGAGGCATGTACCCACTACACAGACATGGTGCAGGAGGAGCCGGAGACCGCGTTCCGGCAGGTGAGGTCGACCAGACCACATTTCAATCATGGAGCAAACATCAGTGTGAACAATATAAAGAGTATTTTCTGCACGGTGTTAAGAGAGTGTACAAAATGCAACCCCATGTTGTTCGCCGGCAAAACAATGTGCACAGGATTTCAAGGTTGTATCTTTCAACTCAGGGAGGTACTCGATGCGAGCAAGGGCATGCATGCCCTTCTCACTCATATGCTCAAGCCTCTTGTGCCACAAGTTAACTGCAATGTCTTTCTCAGCAATGTTCAACACTTCATTGCATATCTTGGTTTTAGTCACAAAGAAAGCCTTTCATGTTTTCTCGAGGCACAATCAAAAAGCCAGCAGGTTCACTGTGGCTAGGCTCTACTTGCTTGTTGGGTTGGATTTGAATGGATGTAAATGCATTCTACTCGATTTAACCCCCTCCCCCCACCCCCGTTAGTAAAAATCCTATGCAATCTCATTCAAACCGCTCAAATCCGTAGTGGATATGCTATGTTTGGTCCCAAATCAGAGCCTAGAAGTTGATTTGATGCCTAAATCGAGTTCATGAACGATATAATCGATGCGTAAATTGAATGCGACCATGGTAATCGATGCGTAAATCAATGCCATCAGGGACAGAGGGCTTACCGCCATTGACAAATGCCCGCCTGAGCAATGATGAAGCCGATGCTCGTTGTCTAGATCTTGGCTCCGCTGCTCCTTGTTCAAATCTTGCGCTCGCCGGCGCCAATGTGAGAGAGAAGAGCATGGAGAGTTTGCCGTGAGGGGATTTGTGGTGCCGCCTCGGGAAACAACCCGACGTCTCTCGCATGTTCCCGCATGTGCAGCCGCCTCCACTCACGTGTCTCGAGTTGCGTCGCCCGGGCCTGGCTTTGGAAAAATGATCGATTCGATCATTCCTCCAGATTCAGGCTGAGATATGTTTTAAGACTCGTGCGGGCCAAGAGGTTGTTGTAACTCAGGTAACCAAACGAACCAAAATTTGCATCCAAGCTACTTTTTTGTCATAGGTACCCGTTGGAAAAGTCACGCACTTTTCATTTTCATTTTTTGACGAAAGAAAGCGTCGCCGTTTTCATTCATTAATAAGAGGAGAAAAGCGTACAAAAGGGTATGGTGAGTAAATCTGAACGACTGAACCAAATCGAAAAAAGAGTAAATAAGCGAACCACATTGAGTTAGAGGGGGGGCTCATCAAAAGAAAGAAAAGAGGTTTGGCACCACGACGTATAGGAACAGTTAACGCGGTTGGCAGGCAGGTTTGGCACGACAGGGGACCGACGGATGCAGAAAGATCAAAGAGAACGGCCAATTTAACTAGACGGAAAAGCACACATGCATGCTTTGCTCTCCATTTCCATGCACACGTAGGAACACAGGCTGCTATTTATCTCCCATTCCACTAGACAAGTTGCACCTCAGACCAAACAGACCTACACGAGTGTGGAAATGCATAGGCGCGTACGTAACACCGATCCATACCGGCCTTCCGTGCTAATATTGTGGACTGCAGTTTGGCTGCCTCACCGTATGTAGGCCGGCCGGTGCCTCATTTTCTGTACAACGCATGCCCGGAGCTTCAGATGTTACATGCATCTACAGCCTTGATCTGCAAACCCGGGCCCTCAAACACCCGCGGGCGCGACTGAGCACTTCTCAAATTCTGTCGTTCACATCCGTGTATCTTATATCCGGTCCCTCATATCCATACTAGCATGCAACATAGAAAAAAATAATATAGATCATCACACAAACATAGAATCGGACAGAGAAATGCACATTTTGATCACCAAAAGATCACCAGTGGATGTGCAAAAGATCATCAAAGTTCACATAATTCACACGAACAACGGACAAATTCAAACTAGATTACTAAAAACTTGAAACTGAAGACGGAGACAACGTAGATTCACCACTTCCTCGCCAGCCCTTTGCCCTTCCGGTCGCCGGCGCAGCTGTAGGCGTCGACTGCTGGTGGCGAATCGTCCGAGTCGTCGGACAAGGAGCCATGGTGGTGGTCGTCGGCGGAGGTGTAGGAGAAGATGATGAGCCCTTACAGCCGCCAGATCCTCTTGTCCCGCTTACGCTTAAGCTTCGTGAGCCGAGCCACCTCCGCCGCCTCACGCTCAGATTGCTCAATGGCAATTCGGAGCGCCTTGGCGTTCTTCCGGCGGAGCCGCCGTGCGCCCGTCTTCGCTCGTAAGCGACCGGCGGTAGACCCATTCGAGGACCGTGCGTCCTCGTCGGGCTCCGCCTGCATCCCACGGCAGTGGCGCACGGACTGCTCCGCCTCCCTCCTCTTCCTTTTCCGCCGCCGCCCGCGGCGGGCGGCGCGCGCCTCTGATTCCGGCGTGCGCGTCCATGCCGGCGTGGCAGGCACAAGCACCCACTGCTGCCTGCATCGGGGAGCAGCAGTAGGCCGGGGCAGGGGACGGCGTAGGGGAGACGCTGATTGTGGTAGGCCGCCTATCAGAGATGCGCACGGGTCGGGAGGGGTCAGCGCCGGCGTCTGAGCTGCGTCGACGGTGAAGCTGCGTCTGCGGCGAGGCTGCAGATCCGGAGCTTCCCCGGTCTCCACCTTGGACCGTTCCAAGGCGATGCGGAGGGCAAGCTCATAGTCCGGATCCAGCTCGGAGTCGGAGCGGCTGCCGGAGCTTGACATTGCGCCGGATTCGATCATAATTGGTACGAGGAGAGGAGAGGGTAGATCGAGAGAGGAGAGTGTGAGTGAGCTAGGGTTTCGGTGCGATGAGTTCGGATGGGTTTTTTTGTAGGACAACCCTGGGTCGGTGATGGGTCGGGCGTGCCCGAACAACCCCATGTCCGCCCTATATATAGGCTGGATACAAGGGGTGTCGTTCAGACTTGGTGTTTGAGGCCCGTTTGACGTATCCGTCTAGGTCAAAAAATCATGACCCGTCAGTGACCGAACGGGCCGTCCGGACGTTTGAGGCCAGTTTGGGGCGCCCGGCTGTAGATACTCTTATAATCTCACATGAATTCAACGATGGTTCAAGCCAACACAGCACTAGAATTGTGCTGTTTAAACTTTGATGTGACACAAACAACCTAACATAGAAACAAGTGACAGGGCCATATAAATCATGGGCAGTACATTACTGCGCTGTGCTGAACGGGGCCAGTAATAATGATTTAACAAGCACAACATAAACTGATTATTAGTACAACCCGGGGCATGTGGCAACTAGAGGACAGATTAAGACAACTCAGCTTGCTTCATAGCGGCGACGAGATCGGACAGAGATCCAATGACAAGCCCATGGCATGCCACCGTAATCAGTAGCTTAGGATTCAATATTCGTCCATGCTTCATACGTATATCACTGGTAACCATGCAGGCGGAAGAAGAAGATGGCGGTGCGGTGTTCAGATCGTGATGCCGCCGGCGCTGAGTGGTCGTCGTCGTTGTCGTCTTTGAGGATGGAGGAGTAGTAGGTGTAGGACAAGGCGAGGCCGAAGGCAACCATCAGGATCCACCCCAGCAGGTCGTGGCTCAGCCCGGTGCCGTCGGTCGACACCCGCTCGTCCACCAGCGCCAGAACCAGCGCCGGGGCCAGCACGGGGGCCGCCGCCACCGCCATGGCTTTCGCCTCAGCGAGCAGCGGCGCGCCCTTGACCACGGCCATAGCCAGAGCCGAAGAAGCCTTATTCTTGAGGTCCTTGGAGCAGCTGCACCTCAGTCTGCTCGCGGTCTTGGCCACTCTCAGCCGAAGCAGCCCTGTGCGCAGCAGCGTCTCATTGTCAGTTAGTAGCAACTTAACATGTTGCACATGGCCGGCATTTTTGCGGGGATGACAAGCTTTTTGCTTACCTGGAGACCACGGCGGTCCGGCGGCGACGAAGACGGCCGTGGCGCTGATGGTTGCCATTGCTAATGCTTGTAGATGTGCAGCGCTCTCTGATCGTAAGAGAGCCAATTATTTGGATGTGTATCCAGGCAGAGGGCAGTCCAGTATATATATTGCATCATCATGGTTCATGGGTCACTAGCTACTTGCCACCTTGCATTGGAATTTGGACATTACAGATTCCTGTTGCAAATTCGCCGGAGATTGGTAGGCAACACGCACTGTCAAACGAGTCCGACCGCGACCAACCTGGCTCCCGGAATAAGCAACTGTGGACGTTGGGCGTCAGGTATAATCAGCACGGTTGGCAGGCAGGGTACACACAGCAAGAGCGCTATAGATTTGGCACGACAGGGACCAATGGACGACGAAAGACAGATAACGGAAATGGTACAAATAGTAGAATTGTTTGATATTTTAGTGTTCACACCAGGAGCATTTGAGCTCGAGCTGAGAAAGGGACTTTCAGGGACTCAGGGTATTTACTCGCAAGCTTATATGCTCCTGCAGGAACAGTAAATTCAAAAATATAAGTAAAAACTTAAGATTTTCAGTGTTGGGCCGGCTTGATTGGGGATTTAGTCCCACCTCGCAGAGCGGTGAGGAGTGACGCGGCCGGCTTAAATAGCCGAGTCCTCCCAAAGCAGTTAGCTTCGGTCGTCAATATATCTTTTCTTAAGGTTGTAGACTGTCATTATGAATCTTCTTTATTCATAAACTGAGAAGATACATCATGACTGTCCATGTTCCTTACAAAGCAAGCATAGATGGCCCTGCTTTTATAAAAGTTAATTAATCATTTTTCGACATCTTCATCTGAATCTGAAAGGGTACATTGATGACCATATAATTCTTTTAAGTCCGGTGGCGCTGACCTTTAGTATCAAGGAGGGGAGGACAAATACAGGCGAATTGGCACGGGCCCTCCAGGTCAATCCGACGTGACGGAGGTGCCCAAACGCGTCTGGGCGTCCCCATATCCGCCTTAGATTTGGGCTGAATATGAGGAGTGACGATCAGTCCCGGCTTTTGGGCCGGTTGTGGGGAGCCTGAATGGGTGGCGTTTTTGCGCCCGGACACTGACCAAACAGCCCATCCGGACATTTGAGGCGGGTATAGGGAGTCCGGTTGTGAATGCTCTTACATCTTATATTAGTGGATTCTTAAAGATGAAGAATAGAGTACCCAGCTCTATCCGAGTGGTTCATACTGGTGTAAGGACAAATGAAGGTACTCCCATTTCTTCAACACCCAAATTTATAGGCGTAGATCAAAAAGAGCAATCCTATTTTTTGTAACCCATCTACAAAAATCGTACGCACCAGTACAATCGACTGACGGTTATTGCCATGTCTAGCTCCAGGGTGGTTAATTACTATCCCTCTTTGAATACGTAAAAGTTTTTGTAAAAGTATACGCAGGAGAATAGCATTTCTGAATCCAAAATAAATCAGTGCCTGGGGCAGGACGAGCAGGTGGGAACTGATGACAGAGGTACAAAAAGGATAATTTAGACTTCCCCAGTCCACTTCAGGAGTGGAGCTACCAACGACCTTCAAAACAAAAAAACAAAAAACAAAAAAAGGAAGAGACCAAGGTTCAGATTTGCTCAATATCACCTGAAGATTCAGGTGTACATGCGGCGACCCAAGTTGCCACGGAGCGTTTCATCACAACGATGGTCTTTTTCGGGTGTGGGGGTGATGGTGGCTCGAACTCTCGAGCTCAGCTATGAGACGTAGGAGCTTGCCAACTGCGCTCAGCTCACTTGTTGTCCAAGAAGCGAAACAAACGTCCTTGCTGATGACAGGGCTAGTATAATGATGTGATAACACAGCTTAAACTAGTTATTACAACCCTTGCCCGTGACAACTCACAACTAGACGATAGATTAATACAGCTACTAGCGCTGAACTTGCTTCATGCATAGTGGCAAGGAGATCCGCGTTACAAAGTCACACCCAGTACGACTGCAACTGATACTCCCTCCGTAAAGAAATGTAAGAGCACTTATATTTCTTTACGGAGGGAGTACTAGTTACTACTCCCTTCGTTCCTAAATACTTGTCTTTCTAGGCATTTCAACAAGTGACCACATACGAAGCAAAATAAGTGAATCTACATTCTTAAATATGTCTACGTACATCCGTATGTAATAGTCATTTGAAATGTTTAGAAAAACAAATATTTAGGAACGGAGGAAGTAGTATTTAACATTGTCATCATAGTACTACTATACCATAATTAGTATAGCTCGGTATTCAATATTCATCCATGCTTCATAGGTTGATGGTAAATCACGCAAAGCTTTCACGCATGAGGCCGGCAGGCAGAAGAAGAATATGACGGTATGATCAGGTCGTGATGCCACCGGCGCTGGACTGGTCGTCGTCATCGAGGATGGAGGTGTAGACGGTGTAGGACAAGGCGAGGCCCAAGGCAACCACCAGGATCCACCCAAGCAGGTCATTCTTCAACCCGGCACCTTCCGTTGGCATGATTTGCTCGTCGACCAGCGCCAGCACCAGCACCGGGGCCAGCACTGGGCCCGTCGCCACCATCATGGCGCTCGCCTCAGCGAGCAGGGGTGCGCCCTTGACTACCGCCAGAGCCAGAGCTGAAGACGCCTTTCTCATGAGGTCCTTGGAGTAGCTGCACCTGCACCTCAGCCTCGCGGCCTTGGCCACTCTCAGCCGAGGCAGCCCTGCATGCAGCGTCTCGTTGTTAGCTAGTATAGCACTTCATCCGTTTCAAAATAAATGTCGCGGTTTTAATTTAAATTTGAAAAGAGCTAAAACCACGATATTTATTTTGAAACCGAGGGAGTGGAAACTTGACATGTTGCAATGATGTTGGAGTTGCCCGAAGAAGACACACACACACTTGGCTTTTTTTCTCTTGTTCACCTTGACTTTTCAAACCATGCAGAGCACTGCATGATGTGTTATTCTCTATTAAGAAAGAAAGGATCAAAAACAGCTGCTAATTACAAGTCCTTTGATAGAGGCACGTGTTGGAATTTTGCTAGTAGGCTTTTGACCCAAAGGCGAACTAAAATTCTGAAATTCTCTTGGCCCATTCATGCACACATGTGAGTGGAGTGAGTGAGGATAAAGTTTAGTCCCACCCTAGAAGTTGAGAGAGAGTTGCACCTCTTTATAAGATGAGCTCTTCTACCACTTGTATGAGCATGAGAAGAGGAGACCTACACGCGTGCTCCTCCTCCTCTCTCGCCTCGTCGCGCCGCGCCGCGGGTTGCGGGATTGAGCCGAGCCGAGGACAGAGCTATGCATGAAAATTAATGAGTCATTAATTAATAATTAACGGACACGTTAATTACCGAACCGTTTCTGATTCTTTTGGATCGTGACGACTCGGACGTGGGGTTTACTCCCACGACCTACCCGGCCCGCACTGTATAGTCAGGCAGACGTCTACCCTAGCCGCCGCCGCTTCGTATGGTTTCTCACCACCGTTCCAGATTATTGCGCCGCCAAGCAAGTCTTCTCCATCCCTCCTTCGGCGTGCACCGCGAGAAAGGACAGCAGGCCTCCGGAACCCCGCCTCTTGTGATCCTGTATGGGAGAGGGGCGATCAGGTTTTTGGGGAGCGCACTCGCGCGACTGCTGGCAGCGACGACTTCGCGAACGACGACTTCTTCCCCGACCTCGGCAACCTCGTCCTCGACGACATGGGCGACAACATCAACGCCGGCGGTGCTGCATCCGCTGCACCGTATGTGATTCTATCCTTCCTGTTCGAGATCGTGGTAGAATTCATGCTTTTAGTATGTGCCTTAGATGTGTTATGTTCATCTGCTATGCTAGTTCGTATGATTAGTTTAATCTCTGCTGCTGTGGTCATAATTTATCTTATGTTTATTCGGATTAAATCTCGTAGTAATTTGCTCGTATTTCCAACAACACGCACGTTCTCCTGCCTGATACGCTATTTGCTCTCCACTACCGATAGCAAGGTGGCGATCGAGTAACAACAACCTTTGACACGGCCGCACGATTCAGCCGGCGCAACTTCATGCTGCTACCAACAACTAGATAACAAGCTAGCTAGGTTAAGTCTTAAGACATGACATGAGACGCGATCGACCGACATTTTCCATGGATGATGAGCTTGCTTACCTAGAGCCTGCGACGGTCGGGCGGCGACGACGAAGACGGTGGTGGCGCTGATCGCTGGCATTGCAGCTGGTAGACGATGCAGTGCTCTCTCCAGGCAGATGGAGACACTCCAGTATATATAGGCAGAGGATGCATGCAGAGGGGGTGGTACTACTGTAGTTGCCACGCACCGAGCTAGCCTTGACATCACAGATTCCTGTTGGAAAATTCGCCGGGGTTTGGCGGGCACGGTTAAACGAGTCCGAACACTCTGATCGGTCGATCGGAGTCCGGATCACAACCGACTTGATTCCCGGAGGAAGCAACTGTGCAGAGGCAAGATATATGGATGAACGGAAATGGACATCTCTAACCAAGTTGGCCCGATCGAGGAGGTGTCAACACCGACCGATACCGGCCTTCCGTGCTCGACGGAAAAACTCGGACAAGTTATATATGGCGAGTTGGCGACTACTCTCCAAGTTTTTGCCTTGCACACTACGGCAGTTTGGCTGCCTGTGTCACCTCTCTGGCGCAGATGAGTTTCTTTCTTATTTTTTTTACTCTTGGAGCTGGATTCAGGTGTCATCCATTTGACATCAGGGTGGTCCGACCGCCTCAAAATTTTTTTTTACAAGAAATATGACATGTGGATGTTCTAACATCAAAACAAAACGTTGATGGGCGAGATTCACGGAGCCGCTGTCGGGGCGACGGTGCGGCGATTCCCGATCGTGAGCGGGGAGAGAGCACCGACGGAGAGATCTGAAAGACTGGAGGGTAAGATCGGAGGGGAAATCGATGGAAGGGACGCGCTGACGGAAGGAGATCCGTTTGGGCTTGAGGAATGCATGGCTCCAGACGAGGAAGAGGATCGCCCGAATCGCCGAGGAAAGGAAGAAAACTAGTCGGAATCTGACGGAGATGGCAAGAAGAAACCCGGATCCATCCGGGGACACTGTAAGAAGGATCAGGAACAGATTACAAACAATGAAGGAGAAGCTAGCTCTAGGGCTCGGGGGGAAAGATATCAACCCTAGTCTGCCGGAGTCGCCGGGATCATGCGGGAAGGATCCTCCGGATAAGGGAGGTGGGATTGCAGAATCGGCGATGAAGGTAAGAGATCGCCCGGAGAGGCAGAGCCCTTCAATGGAGATAGGAGAAAGAAAGGAATCAGATCAAAGTAACTTGGGTATAAAGGTCGATGATTGCAGAGGCACAATCACACACCCCATCCAGCCCAAACCACCTAGTGCTTCCCCTCTGCCAATGGCGAACCAGAACCAGAAGGACAAGGCCCCCATGGAAGGCGTGAACGGTTCCCTCCGCCCCTCTGGTGGGAGGAACCTAGCGGGAGTGCTGATCCGTGGCGAGTCCTCCTGCCAGGGTGAGAGGGCGAGCTTGAGGAGGCTTGGCGCCGGTGGCGACGTCGTTGCCCCAAGGTTCCCGGTCCACCTTGACCCTCGGGTTGATGATGTGGTGGAACTGGACCTGACCAAGGAACGTGCCGCCATGAGGACAAGGTGGATAGCTGTAGGGCTCTACTTCTCGCCCCTGCCCTACAGCAACGAAGGACTCTTCGGCGAGCTCAAGGGCAAGTGGGGTCTCCGGGGGCGACTCAACTACAAACCCCTCAAGAACAACCGCTTCCTCTTGGAGTTCGAGAGGGAGGGTGACCGGCGTTTCATCCTCAACAATGGCCCCTGGACTCACCAGGGGGACACCTTCCTGATGGTGACCGTGGATGGTGGCGCGCGCCCGGGCGACGTGGAGGTTGCCCACATGCCTATTTGGGCTCGCATCCATGATGTGCCTCCGGTCATGCTGGATGAAGGGGTGGCATGGAAGCCGGGAGCCATGCTTGGGGAGGTCCTTGAAGTTGACACCAATAACAATGGTAAGATTTGGGGTGATTTCATCCAAGTTCGTATCAATCATGATGTAGATGAGCCATTGCGGTGTAGGATCAGGTCGCATGATAAGCCAAAAAATGAGCTGTTTTTCTTAGAGGTTAAGTATGAGAGAGTGCCACGTTTTTGTGGTTACTGTGGTTTCCTTGGGCATGGCCAACGCGATTGTAAGTTGCCGGAGGACCACCAAGAGATGAGGTACACGGCAACGATGCGCGCCTCCCCTTATAAGAAGAGCAACAGTAGAGGGGGATATGTGGCCCCAGTAGCGTCTAGTGCTCGCTGGCTGCTCAGTTTCAGGAAAGAGGCTCATTGGGAGGGATCCTGGACCCAGGCCAAACAGGACCAGGAGATGGTCTCTGAAGAAATCCTGTCTAACCCGCTCGTGCAGGCAGCGATTGCAGCTGTTAGTGCCCTGAAGGTGTCTGATGGCGGTGGAAAAGGCAAGGATCAGGTTCCAGAAAGGGCTGCAAGCCAAAAAGAACCCAACAAGCAGGCCACAACTGTTGTTGTCGGCGACCATTTGGCTCTGAGTCTGAACCCACCTTATTTTGGGGCTGGGATGGATGGAGGCCAGGAGAGCGGTCAGACTGCTACTAAGGCAAAGGCTGCGATGATGGACAAACTTGACCCATCGTTGAGCCTTGACCTTGGACTGGCACCCACCCCGCCTGAACCTGCAATGGTGGCAGTCCATGTTGCGTCAGTTGCTGATATAGTAACGGAGGGCTCTGGAAATACTGTGGTGGATGTGGGTGACCCGGCGTTCCCTCCTAGTTTCGGCCCGGTTCCGCGCTTCACCCAGCAAGAGAAGGTTTGGACCGTTGAGGGTCTGTTTAACAAGAAGATGTTCAATAACAGCAGGGTCGGCAAGAAGAAGTCTGGGCAGGTGAACTCGGTTTTGGGCAAGAGGGGAGGCAGAGAGAAGGATGAAGCAGCGAATTTAGAGTTAGCAGAGACAGAGGGGGTGTCAGATAAGAATAAAAAGGTGTGTGCTGCAGGGCTGGTGGAAGAGGGCAGAGATGGCAACATGGAAGCGACCGGGCCAGGGGCTCCCAGTAAACTGGTGGGCGCCGAGGAGGGCACCCACCAGGAGCCATGACAATCTTGAGCTGGAACTGCCGAGGCCTCGGGCAACCTCGGACAGTTCAAGAACTCGTGTGCCTCGTTCACACGTATAAGCCCAAGCTCGTCTTCCTCACTGAAACTCGGCAAAATAATAAGTATGTCTCGAACCTAAAGTGGAGGCTTGGCCTTCGCCATTGTATCATGCAACCCGGCACCGGAAAAGGTGCTGGCATTGCCCTATTCTATGATGATAGTGTGGAAATAAAAAAGATTGCCGCGGGGGCGAGATATATCGATGTGTTGATCAGGTTAAATGCTAATGGGCTGCAATGGAGGGGGACATTTGTATATGGTGAACCAAAAGCTCATGAACGACATCTCATGTGGACTTTACTAAGAAGAATCAAGGATACAAATAACCTCCCTTGGCTCATGATGGGAGACTTCAATGAAACAATGTGGCAATCTGAACACTTTTCTGCCTCAAAAAGATCAAAGAGATATATGGAGAACTTTCACAGAGCATTGGCGGACTGCAACCTTTATGACCTGGGATTTAAAGGCCCGGGATGGACCTATAACAATAAGCAGCAAGGAAACAACAACTTGCGAGCCCGCTTGGACAGAAGTGTTGCATCTCCGGAGTGGTCAGATTATTTCAAAAATGCATCTGTGGAGCACATTTGCTCCTCGAGGTCGGACCATCTCCCCATTCTGCTGCGGTTTGGAAGCAGGAAAGAGTGGAGACGGGTGGGACAGGAAAATAAGAGCTTATTCAGATATGAACAGATGTGGGAGAGAGTTGAAACCTTGCAGCCGACCATTACTTCAGCATGGAACAGAAATGGGACGGCTGAGAACCTACAAATGTTGGGTAATAAAATTCAGAGCATGCAGAAGGAGCTAAGGGACTGGGCTCAGCGAGACTTTGGGTCAGTCTTGAGGAAAACAACAGATGTGCGAAGGAAACTGAACAGAATATGGAGCAGACCGCAGTCGGCTGAACTGGAGGAGGAAACAGTGAATCTGTCAAAAGAACTAGATGAATTGCTTCTCAGGGAGGAACTTATGTGGAGGCAGAGGTCCAGGGCCACGTACCTGCGCGAGGGAGATAGGAATACCAGGTGGTTCCACCGGAAGGCCACTTGGAGACAGAAGAAAAATACTATTTTGAAATTGAAAGATGACAAGAGCAACTAGGTTGAGGACGATCAGGGCTTACAAGCATTAACAAATTCATTTTTCAAGAACCTATACAAGAAGGAAGAGGGCATCGATCCAAAAGACATACTGGATCTGGTAGCTGAGCGAGTGAATGAGGATATGAATTCCATGTTAACGAAACCTTTCTCAGAGGGGGAAATAGGTGATGCACTTTTCCAAATTGGTCCGCTTAAAGCCCCCGGCCCGGACGGTTTTCCGGCACGCTTTTTCCAGAGAAACTGGGGAGATCTAAAAGAGGACGTCATAAGAGGTGTGCTGGATTTCTTTGAGAGAGGTGAACTACCAGAAGGAATGAACGACACGGTGGTAGTGCTCATTCTAAAGGAAAAGGCCCTCAAACGCTGAAGGACTTTAGACCTATCAGTCTGTGCAATGTCATCTACAAGGTGATCTCAAAGTGCCTAGTGAATCGCCTTCGCCCTATTCTTGATGACATCATCTCGGAAACACAGAGTGCATTCATTCCGGGAAGATTGATTACAGACAATGCTATCATTGCATTTGAGTGTTTCCATAAGATACAACACTACCGAAAAGAGAGGGACAACTATTGTGCATACAAGCTGGACCTTGCAAAAGCTTATGATCAAGTGGACTGGTGCTTCCTCGAAGGAGTTCTCCGGAAGTTTGGTTTTTGCAACAAATGGACTACGTGGGTGATGCAGTGCGTCCAGTCAGTGAGATACTCAGTGAGATGTAATGGCACGCTATTGGAACCTATCTTACCGTCCCGTGGCCTACGTCAAGGAGATCCGCTAAGCCCCTACCTTTTCCTCTTTGTTGCGGATGGACTAGTGCACCTGTTAAAGGAGTTAGCAGAAAACAATCTAAACCCAATTAAAATTGCGAGAAATAGCCCGGGAATCTCGAATCTCTTGTTTGCAAACGACAACTTGATCTTCTTCAAAGCGGTACCGGAGCAAGCTAGAACGATCAAGAAAGTGCTGGATACTTTTCAGAAATGCACAGGTCAGCTCCTTAGCCAAAGCAAGTGCTCCCTCCCCTTTAGTGAAGTTTGCCCTGTTGAAACAAGGGAGGATATAAAAACCATTTTGGGGGTAGTGTCAGACTCCTTTGAAAGCAAGTACTTGGGCTTGCCGACCCCGGAAGGGAGAATGAAGGATGAGCAATTCCAGCCGATTATGGATAGATTTGGTAAAATATGCAACGACTGGTCGGAGAAGTTCATGTCCTATGCGGCGAAAGTGACCCATGTCAAGTCAGTTGTTTAGGCCCTTCCGACCTTCACCATGAGTGTGTTCTTGCTATCTAAAGGCTTTTGTGATAAGTACGAGAAACTTATAAGGGACTTCTGGTGGGGGGATGATGAGGGACACCGCAGGGTTCATTGGATGTCTT
>NC_041380.1:531190028-531214302 GCF_002162155.2 Triticum dicoccoides | reverse complement strand
ATGCACTTATTTAACCAAGCGCTTCTCGCCAAACAGGGTTGGAGACTAATTCAAAACCTGGATAGCTTATGTGCAAGAGTGCTCAAATCCAAATACTACCCAAATGGAAATCTGTTGGACACAGTGTTTGCGAAAGACGCGTCCCTTGTTTGGAAAGCCATTGAGTTTGGCCTTGAACTCCTGAAAAAGGGTCTAATCTGGCGGGTGGGAGACGGCAAAAGCATAGAAATCCAGCGGGACCAATGGATCCCGAGAAGAGAGGGCCTCATGTCGGCTGCTTTTATCAGAAGATCTCGGATAAGATGGGTCAATCAACTTATGATTCCTAATAGCAAGGAGTGGAATGAAGAGTTAATCAGGCAGATTTTTTCCCCTTCGATGCTGATGAAATATGCAAGATCAGCATCCCCTCATCGAACGTGGAAGATTGCATTGCTTGGCATTATGAGAAGAATGGTATTTTCTCGGTCAGGAGTGCATACAAGCTAGCTGCAGCAAAGCTCAGCCAAGTGGAACAAAACCCCTCGAGTTCCAATAGAGAACCTAATGACCGCAGTATCTGGGATCTTATCTGGAAAGCGAAAGTTCCCAGGAAGGTACGCATTTTTGCTTGGAGGGTAGCCACTAACACTCTGGCCACAAAGAAAAATAAGTGGAAGAGAACCTTGGAAGTGGATGCTACTTGTAGTATTTGCGGAAATGGTATAGAAGATGAACACCATGCAGTTATTATGTGCACCAAGAGTAGGGGCCTGAGAGCGGCTATGAGGGATTATTGGCACCTCCCAGCAGAGAACAAATTGTGGTACACAGGGGATGATTGGCTGCAAGTTGTTTTGGATACTGAGAATGAGGAGGTGCGTGCAAAAACACTGCTTCTGCTATGGCGGTGCTGGCATCTGAGAGAGGACTGCTTAAGGAACAATGGCAAAGAGACCATCAGGAGCTCTGTGTTGTTTCTAAAACAGTACGAGGAAGAATTCAGAAATGCTTCTGAAGCTATTGACGGGGCAGAAGGAAAGAAGAAAGCACGGAGGAAGGAAGATGGTTGCAAACATACTGATGGCGATCCAGGAGGTAAGTGGAGGCCCCCTGTCGTGGTTTTGTCACGGCAGATGTCCTCGTGAAAGGACTTAGTCGTGGAGCCATCGCAACGGGTTAGCTTGAAGGGGTTAAAGCGGACACAGGGACGCAAGAGAGTTTATAGTAGTTCGGCCCCTTCGATGAAGGTAAAAGCCTACGTCTAGTTGTGATGGAATTGATGGGGTTTCGATGACTAGGGAGCAAACAAGCTTCGCCTAAGTCTCGAGTTGCTGTCTGTTGTCCTGAACCGCCGCCGGGTCGTCCCCTTATATACACGGGTGACGCCCGTTGGTTCACAAAGTCCCAATACCGGCTCATAGATGTGTCCGGTTTGGTCTCTACTTATTCCTAACTTACGATACAAGTTACATACCAACGCCGGTTTACGGCTACAGGCCTTGAACCGACTATGGGCCTTGAGCCCTCATCTGCCTTCTTGGGCTTTAACATAGTTAACTACTGATGAAGTTAACCTGGCCCAGATATGCCGGTTTACGCCCACTAGTGATATCCCCAACATTAGGCCCCAGATTGATTTGAACAGGTTCATGTCAATCCTTAGCAAAAATCTTCATCTTCAACATCTTCTTGTAGTTTGTTGAACCACCGTGATGTCATCTTCTCCGGTCGTTGTAAACCGGCGTGACGTCACCTATTATAAAGAAACTTATCCATGATACCTTTTTTGTTTAATAGGTCTGCGACAATCGAGGCGATAGCTTCGTTTCCACCCACGGTCCCTTGATTTTCGCGCCTGACACATGTCCCTTGCCTTATAAATAGGACCGAAGGGTCATTTCTTTTTCCCCTTCGCGCCCTTCTGCTTCGTCTTCCCTGCATCGTCCAGCTTCGGAGCTCCGCCGCCGTCGACGACCTCTGCTCCAACCTTGGCCGCTGCATCACCCTGATTGTACCAGAGCATCGCGGCGACCTTCTGCTTCTTCCTCGGCTCCGGTGAGTTCTTCACCTTTTCCTCCGTAGACCTGCTCTAGGGTTTCCAAGTTCTTCGGTGTTCATCGTCTGCTTCGTACTCATATGATAGATCTTAGATGAACCTGTGAACCTTTGCTCTGTGTAGCGGTAGTTTTTAGCATCCGCCTTCACTTACATGCCTCAAAACCATAGATCTATCTGTATCTCTGCCCATTGATTCGGTACTGTTCTTTTTTGAACCTTGAATATTTTCCTTCTTTTCCGAACTTGCTTCAGATCCGTCGCTATAGAGAAATCTTGTGAAATCTGTTTCTGTACACTTACCCATCCGCAATCTCAACTGTTTCAATGCTTAGATCCGGCGGTTTAACTTGGTGTAGAAAAAATTAACAAACCGGTATATACCATTAGTCCCCTTGTTGAACCACCAGATGTTGTTGCTTCATAATGTTGGAAATATGCCCTAGAGGCAATAATAAAAGCATTATTATTATATTTCCTTGTTCATGATAATTGTCTTTATTCATGCTATAATTGTGTTATCCGGAAATCGTAATACATGTGTGAATAACAGACACCAACATGTCCCTAGTAAGCCTCTAGTTGACTAGTTCGTTGATCAACAGATAGTCATGGTTTCCTGACTATGGACATTGGATGTCATTGATAACGAGATCACATCATTAGGAGAATGATGTGATGGACAAGACCCAATCCTAAACATAGCAGAAGATCGTATAGTTCGTTTGCTAGAGTTTTTCCAATGTCAAGTATCTTTTCCTTAGACCATGAGATCGTGTAACTCCCGGAGACCGTAGGAGTGCTTTGGGTATACCAAACGTCACAACGTAACTGGGTGACTATAAAGGTAGACTACAGGTATCTCCGAAAGTGTCTGTTGGGTTGACATGGATCAAGACTGGGATTTGTCACTCCGTATGACGGAGAGGTATCACTGGGCCCACTCGGTAATGCATCATCATAATGAGCTCAAAGTGACCAAGTGTCTGGTCACGGGATCATGCATTATGGTACGAGTAAAGTGACTTGCCGGTAACGAGATTGAACGAGGTATTGGGATACCGACGATCGAATCTCGGGCAAGTAACATATCGGTTGACAAAGGGAATTGCATACGGGGTTGATTGAATCCTCGACATCGTGGTTCATCCGATGAGATCATCGTGGAGCATGTGGGAGCCAACATGGGTATCCAGATCCCGCTGTTGGTTATTGACCGGAGAGTCGTCTCGGTCATGTCTACTTGTCTCCCGAACCCGTAGGGTCTACACACTTAAGGTTCGGTGACACTAGGGTTGTGAAGATATGTATATGCAGTAACCCAAATGTTGTTCGGAGTCCCGGATGAGATCCTGGATGTCACGAGGAGTTCCGGAATGGTCCAGAGGTAAAGAATTATATATAGGAAGTGCTGTTTCGGCCATCGGGACAAGTTTCGGGGTCGCCGGTATTGTACCGGGACCACTGGAAGGGTCCCGGGGGGTCCACCGGGTGGGGCCACCTATCCCGGAGGGCCCCATGGGCTGAAGTGGGAGGGAACCCAGCCCATAGTGGGCTGGGGCGCCACCCCCCCTAGGGCCCATGCGGCTAGGGTTGAGGGGAAACCCTAAAGGGGGCGCCCCCTTGCTTGGGGGGCAAGCCCCCCACCCTAGGCCGCCGCCCCCCCTAGTAGATTCCATCTACTAGGGCCGGCGCCCCCCCTAGCACCCCTATATATAGTGGGGGAGAGGAGGGACTTCATACCCCAGCCCCTGGCGCCTCCCTCTCTCCCCGTTACGTCTCTCTCTCGTAGTATAGGCGAAGCCCTGCTACTGTGACACCCTGCATCCACCACTACGCCGTCGTGCTGCTGGATCTTCATCGACCTCTCCTTCCCCCTTGCTGGATCAAGAAGGAGGAGACGTTCCCCGTCCCGTACGTGTGTTGAACGTGGAGGTGCCGTCCGTTCGGCGCTTGGTCATCGGTGATTTGGATCACGTCGTGTTCGACTACATCATCACCGTCCTTTGAACGCTTCTATGCGTGATCTACAAAGGTATGTAGATGCATCCGATGACTCGTTGCTAGATGAACTCCTAGATGGATCTTGGTGAGACGAGTAGGAAAATTTTTGTTTTCTGCAACGTTCCCCGATAGTGGTATCATGAGCTAGGTCTATGCGTAGTTCTTCTTGCGCGAGTAGAACACAATTTGTTGTGGGCGTAGAGTTGTCAACTTTCTTGCCTCTACTAGTCTTTTCTTGCTTCAACGGCATTGTGGGATGAAGCGGCCCGGACCAACCTTACACGTACGCTTACGTGAGACCGGTTCCACCGACTAACATGCAGTAGTTGCATAAGGTGGCTGGCGGGTGTCTGTCTCTCCCACTTTAGTTGGAGCGGATTCGATGAACAGGGTCCTTATGAAGGGTAAATAGAAGTTGACAAATCACGTTGTGGCTTTAACGTAGGTAAGAAGACGTTCTTGCTAGAACCCTAATTCAGCCACGTAAAACTTGCAACAACAATTAGAGGACGTCTAACTTGTTTTTGCAGCAAGTGGTTTGTGATATGATATGGCCAAAGTTGTGATGAATGATGAATGATCTATATGTGATGTATGAGATGCTCATGCTATTGTAATAGGAATCACGACTTGCATGTCGATGAGTATGACAACCGGCAGGAGCCATAGGAGTTGTCTTTATTCTTTTATATGACCTGCGTGTCATTGAGAAACGCCATGTAAATTACTTTACTTTATTGCTAAACGCGTTAGCCATAGTAGTAGAAGTAATAGTTGGCGAGCAACTTCATGGAGACACGATGATGGAGATCATGATGATGGAGATCATGGTGTCAAGCCGGTGACAAGATGATCATGGAGCCCCAAGATGGAGATCAAAGGAGCTATGTGATATTGGCCATATCATGTCACGTTTATTAATTGATTGCATGTGATGTTTATCATGTTTTGCATCTTGTTTACTTAGAACGACGGTAGTAAATAAGATGATCCCTCATAACAATTTCAAGAAGTGTTCTCCCCTAACTGTGCACCGTTGCTAAAGTTCGTCGTTTCGAAGCACGCCGTGATGATCGGGTGTGATAGATCCTTACGTTCACATACAACGGGTGTAAGACAGTTTTACACATGCAAAACACTTAGGGTTAACTTGACGAGCCTAGCATGTACAGACATGGCCTCGGAACACAGAAGACCGAAAGGTCGAGCATGAGTCGTATAGAAGATACAATCAACATGAAGATGTTCACCGACGTTGACTAGTCCGTCTCACGTGATGATCGGACACGGTCTAGTTAACTCGGATCATGTAATACTTAGATGACTAGAGGGATGTCTAATCTAAGTGGGAGTTCATTAATAATTTGATTAGATGAACTTAATTATCATGAACTTAGTCTAAAATCTTTGCAATATGTCTTGTAGATCAAATGGCCAACGTAGCCCTCAACTTCAACGCGTTCCTAGAGAAAACCAAGCTGAAAGACGATGGCAGCAACTATACGGACTGGGTCCGGAATCTGAGGATCATCCTCATAGCTGCCAAGAAAGATTATGTCCTACAAGCACCGCTAGGTGAAGCTCCCGTCCCACAGAACCAAGACGTTATGAACGCTTGGCAGAAACGTGTTGACGACTACTCCCTCGTTCAGTGCGGCATGCTTTATAGCTTAGAGCCGGGGCTCCAAAAGCGTTTTGAGAGACATGGAGCATATGAGATGTTCAAAGAGCTGAAAATGGTTTTTCAAGCTCATGCCCGGATCGAGAGATATGAAGTCTCCGATAAGTTCTTCAGCTGTAAGATGGAGGAAAATAGTTCTGTCAGTGAGCACATACTCACTATGTCTGGGTTACATAACCGCTTGTCTCAGCTGGGAGTTAATCTCCCGGATGATGCGGTCATTGACAGAATCCTCCAGTCGCTTCCACCAAGCTACAAGAGCTTTGTGATGAACTTCAACATGCAGGGGATGCAAAAGACCATTCCTGAGTTGTTCTCAATGCTGAAATCAGCGGAGGTAGAAGTCAAGAAGGAACAGCAAGTGTTGATGGTCAATAAAACCACTAAGTTCAAGAAAGGCAAGGGTAAAAAGAACTTCAAGAAGGACGACAAGGAGGCTGCCGCGCCCGGCAAGCAAGCTGCCGGGAAGAAGCCAAAGAATGGATCCAAGCCTGAGACGGAGTGCTTTTATTGCAAAGGGAAGGGTCACTGGAAACGGAACTGCCCCAAATACTTAGCGGACAAGAAGGCCGGCAACACCAAATGTATATTTGATATACATGTAATTGATGTGTACCTTACCAGTACTCGTAGTGACTCCTGGGTATTTGATACCGGTGTCGTTGCTCATATTTGTAACTCACAGCAGGAGCTACGGAATAAACGGAGACTGGCAAAGGACGAGGTGACGATGCGCGTCGGGAATGGTTCCAAGCTCGATGTGATCGCCGTCGGCACGCTGCCTCTACATTTACCTACGGGATTAGTTTTAAACCTCAATAATTGTTATTTAGTGCCAGCTTTGAGCATGAACATTGTATCAGGATCTCGTTTAATTCGAGATGGCTACTCATTTAAATCTGAGAATAATGGTTGTTCCATTTATATGAGAGATATGTTTTATGGTCATGCTCCTATGGTAAATGGTTTATTCTTAATGAATCTCGAGCGTATTGCTACACATATTCATAGTATGAGTACCAAAAGATGTAAGGTTGATAATGATAGTCCCACATACTTGTGGCACTGCCGCCTTGGTCACATAGGTGTCAAACACATGAAGAAGCTCCATGCAGATGGACTTTTAGAGTCTCTTGATTATGAATCATTTGACATGTGCGAACCATGCCTCATGGGTAAAATGACCAAGACTCCGTTCTCATGAACAATGGAGCGAGCAACCAACTTATTGGAAATCATACATACTGATGTGTGCGGTCCAATGAGTGTTGAGGCTCGCGGTGGCTATCGTTATGTTCTCACCCTCACTGATGACTTGAGTAGATATGGGTATGTCTACTTAATGAAACACAAGTCTGAAACCTTTGAAAACTTCAAGGAATTTCAGAGTGAGGTTGAAAATCAACGTGACAGGAAAATCAAGTTTCTACGATCAGATCGTGGAGGAGAATACTTGAGTCACGAGTTTGGCACACACTTAAGAAAATGTGGAATAGTTTCACAACTCACGCCGCCTGGAACACCTCAGCGTAACGGTGTGTCCGAACGTCGTAATTGCACTCTATTAGATATGGTGCGATCTATGATGTCTCTTACCGATTTACCGCTATCCTTTTGGGGCTATGCTTTAGAGACTGCTGCATTCACTTTAAATAGGGCTCCGTCGAAATCCGTTGAGACGACACCGTATGAATTATGGTTTGGGAAGAAACCTAAGATGTCGTTTCTAAAAGTTTGGGGATGCGATGCTTATGTCAAGAAACTTCAACCTGAAAAGCTCGAACCCAAATCGGAAAAATGCGTCTTCATAGGATACCCAAAAGAAACTATTGGGTACACCTTCTACCTCAGATCCGAAGGCAAGATCTTTGTTGCCAAGAATAGGTCCTTTCTAGAGAAAGAGTTTCTCTCGAAAGAAGTAAGTGGGAGGAAAGTAGAGCTTGATGAAGTATTACCTCTTGAACCGGAAAATGGCGCAACTCAAGAAAATGTTCCTGAGGTGCCTGCACCGACTAGAGAGGAAGTTAATGATAATGATCAAGATACTTCTGATCAAGCTCCTACTGAAATTCGAAGGTCCACAAGGACACGTTCCGCACCAGAGTGGTACGGCAACCCTGTCTTGGAAATCATGTTGTTAGACAATGGTGAACCTTCAAACTATGAAGAAGCGATGGCGGGCCCGGATTCCGACAAATGGCTAGAAGCCATGAAATCCGAGATAGGATCCATGTATGAAAATGAAGTATGGACTTTGACTGACTTGCCCGTTGAACAGCGAGCCATAGAAAATAAATGGATCTTTAAGAACAAGACAGACGCGGATGGTAATGTGACCATCTATAAAGCTCGACTTGTCGCTAAGGGTTATCGACAAGTTCAAGGGGTTGACTACGATGAGACCTTTTCACCAGTAGCGAAGCTAAAGTCCATCCGAATCATGTTAGCAATTGCCGCATTCTACGATTATGAGATATGGCAAATGGACGTCAAAACGGCATTCCTTAATGGTTTCCTTAAGGAAGAATTGTATATGATGCAGCCGGAAGGTTTTGTCGATCCTAAGAATGCTGACAAGGTGTGCAAGCTCCAACGCTCGATTTATGGGCTGGTGCAAGCATCTCGGAGTTGGAACATTCGCTTTGATGAGATGATCAAAGCGTTTGGGTTTACGCAGACTTATGGAGAAGCCTGCGTTTACAAGAAAGTGAGTGGGAGCTCTGTAGCATTCCTCATATTATATGTAGATGACATACTATTGATGGGAAATGATATAGAACTCTTGGACAGCATCAAGGCCTACTTGAATAAGATTTTTTCAATGAAGGACCTTGGAGAAGCTGCTTATATATTAGGCATCAAGATCTATAGGGATAGATCGAGACGCCTCATAGGTCTTTCACAAAGCACATACCTTGATAAGATATTGAAGAAGTTCAATATGGATCAATCTAAGAAGGGGTTCTTGCCTGTGTTACAAGGTATGAAATTGAGCTCAACTCAATGTCCGACCACGGTAGAAGATATAGAAGAGATGAGCGTCATCCCCTATGCATCAGCCATAGGTTCTATCATGTATGCCATGCTGTGTACCAGACCTGATGTAAACCTTGCCGTAAGTTTGGTAGGAAGGTACCAAAGTAATCCCGGCAAGGAACACTGGACAGCGGTCAAGAATATCCTGAAGTACCTGAAAAGGACTAAGGAAATGTTTCTCGTTTATGGAGGTGACGAAGAGCTCGTCGTAAAGGGTTACATCGACACTAGCTTCGACACAGATCTGGATGACTCTAAGTCACAGACCGGATACATGTATATTTTGAATGGTGGGGCAGTAAGCTGGTGCAGTTGCAAGCAAAGCGTTGTGGCGGGATCTACATGTGAAGCGGAGTACATGGCAGCCTCGGAGGCAGCACATGAAGCAATATGGGTGAAGGAGTTCATCACCGACCTAGGAGTCATACCCAATGCGTCGGGGCCAATCAAACTTTTCTGTGACAACACTGGAGCTATTGCACTTGCCAAGGAGCCCAGGTTTCACAAGAAGACGAGGCACATCAAGCGTCGCTTCAACTCCATTCATGAAAATGTTCAAGATGGAGACATAGAGATTTGTAAAGTACATACGGACCTGAATGTAGCAGATCCGTTGACTAAACCTCTCCCTAGAGCAAAACATGATCAACACCAGAATTCCATGGGTGTTCGATTCATCACAATGTAACTAGATTATTGACTCTAGCGCAAGTGGGAGACTGTTGGAAATATGCCCTAGAGGCAATAATAAAAGCATTATTATTATATTTCCTTGTTCATGATAATTGTCTTTATTCATGCTATAATTGTGTTATCCGGAAATCGTAATACATGTGTGAATAACAGACACCAACATGTCCCTAGTAAGCCTCTAGTTGACTAGTTCGTTGATCAACAGATAGTCATGGTTTCCTGACTATGGACATTGGATGTCATTGATAACGAGATCACATCATTAGGAGAATGATGTGATGGACAAGACCCAATCCTAAACATAGCACAAGATCGTATAGTTCGTTTGCTAGAGTTTTTCCAATGTCAAGTATCTTTTCCTTAGACCATGAGATCGTGTAACTCCCGGATACCGTAGGAGTGCTTTGGGTATACCAAACGTCACAACGTAACTGGGTGACTATAAAGGTAGACTACGGGTATCTCCGAAAGTGTCTGTTGGGTTGACATGGATCAAGACTGGGATTTGTCACTCCGTATGACGGAGAGGTATCACTGGGCCCACTCGGTAATGCATCATCATAATGAGCTCAAAGTGACCAAGTGTCTGGTCACGGGATCATGCATTACGGTACGAGTAAAGTGACTTGCCGGTAACGAGATTGAACGAGGTATTGGGATACCGACGATCGAATCTCGGGCAAGTAACATATCGGTTGACAAAGGGAATTGCATACGGGGTTGATTGAATCCTCGACATCGTGGTTCATCCGATGAGATCATCGTGGAGCATGTGGGAGCCAACATGGGTATCCAGATCCCACTGTTGGTTATTGACCGGAGAGTCGTCTCGGTCATGTCTGCTTGTCTCCCGAACCCGTAGGGTCTACACACTTAAGGTTCGGTGACGCTAGGGTTGTGAAGATATGTATATGCAGTAACCCGAATGTTGTTCGGAGTCCCGGATGAGATCCCGGACGTCACAAGGAGTTCCGGAATGGTCCAGAGGTAAAGAATTATATATAGGAAGTGCTGTTTCAGCCATCGGGACAAGTTTCGGGGTCGCCGGTATTGTACCGGGACCACTGGAAGGGTCCCGGGGGGTCCACCGGGTGGGGCCACCTATCCCGGAGGGCCCCACGGGCTGAAGTGGGAGGGAAACCAGCCCATAGTGGGCTGGGGCGCCACCCCCCCTAGGGCCCATGCGGCTAGGGTTGAGGGGAAACCCTAAAGGGGGCGCCCCCTTGCTTGGGGGGCAAGCCCCCCACCCTAGGCCGCCGCCCCCCCTAGTAGATTCCATCTACTAGGGCCGCCGCCCCCCTAGCACCCCTATATATAGTGGGGGAGAGGAGGGACTTCATACCCCAGCCCCTGGCGCCTCCCTCTCTCCCCGTTACGTCTCTCTCTCGTAGTATAGGCGAAGCCCTGCTACTGTGACGCCCTGCATCCACCACCACGCCGTCGTGCTGCTGGATCTTCATCGACCTCTCCTTCCCCCTTGCTGGATCAAGAAGGAGGAGATGTTCCCCGTCCCGTACGTGTGTTGAACACGGAGGTGCCGTCCGTTCGGCGCTTGGTCATCGGTGATTTGGATCACGTCGTGTTCGACTACATCATCACCGTCCTTTGAACGCTTCCGTGCGCGATCTACAAAGGTATGTAGATGCATCCGATGACTCGTTGCTAGATGAACTCCTAGATGGATCTTGGTGAGACGAGTAGGAAAATTTTTGTTTTCTGCAACGTTCCCCGACACATAAAACTCCGGTTTAGATAGAGCTGTCTCCGGTTTAACATTATACATACCAGTGTACTTTAATCAATGCATTCTTGAACCAGAATCACCTATCTTGTAGATTTCATTATGGCCAAGCAAGTATATGAGTGCAACTGGGTTCCTTCTCGCGTCACAGAGACTCAACTGAACAATTTAGTCCTGATCGGCGCTTTAGGCAGCAAAAACACCATCCATTGGAGGGTCCCTGGCAAAGAATGCCCTCCCACACCTCAAGAAGGAGAGGTTGTCGTTTTCGTAGATCACTTAGCCCGGGGCTTTAAACCGCCCGGTTCTAAATTTTACCGGGATGTTTTGGCCGATTTTCAACTCCGCCCACAAGACACTGGCCCTAACTCTGTTACAAACATGTGTCACTTTCAAGTGCTCTGTGAGGTGTTCTTTCAAGAGGAGCCCACGGTTGAATTGTTCAGAGACTGCTTCCATCTAAACTGCCGCACTGAGTTTATTGATGGTTCCAATACGGAATTGGGTGGTGTGGCGATTCAGAAAAGGAAAGAGGTCACATACCCTCATGCCAAACTGCACAGCCATCCCAAAGAGTGGAATCAAACATGGTTCTATTGCAAAGACACCTCCCCTGCTAGTGAAAATCCTTTGCCTGGCTTTCGTCCGGAGCGGCTTAGCAATACACACCCCTTTCCGCAAAGGTTGACTGCCAAGGAGAGAAGCAAATACGCCCCTCAACTGTCCAAGCTCAGAGCCTTCATGGCCAATGGTTTAACAGGGGTTGATCTTGCTCGCTGTTGGATATCATGGAGCATACTGCCCCTTAGTCAGCGCTCCGGTTTGATGTGCGAGTATACTGGCAGTGTTGATGATCCACTGCGACATGCTAACATCCAGCTCACCGATGAAGAAATCATAGAGGCTGTGAATAAAATGCTGAATGAATCGGAACACGTCTGTGCTCGAACCGACCTGCTTCCCTTCTGTGCCACCAACAAACCGCCGGCTGTAAGAGCTTGATTTTTCTTTTTACTGAACCTGTTATTGATATATCTGGTCATTGTTTAATATCAATGTCTGTTTAAACAGGGCGATGATCTGTTTTGGAGCAAGAAACTTTCACAGGAGAAGCCAGAAAAAATAGACAAACCGGAACGACCAACCCGACCAAAGACTAAAGTCCTGAAACGGCCTGCTCATAAGTAGAAAACCACTGCATCTTATGATCCGGCCCCTGATGATGATGTGGGTAATTCGGACCTTGAGGTAGATCTTGACTCACTTGGCTTATTTTTCATGCGCCTTATTGATGATGATATTTGTCAGGATGATGCCGAAGCCAACCATGCTGATGCTGCAGAGGTAATCACTCTCTCTTCCGATTCAGACCCTTTGCCTTCACTAAAAATCCGTCAAGCAAACCGAAAGGTTAAATTTTCTCATCCTCTTGCTTACTTGGATCTCAAATTTCTTATGAAGACCCAACAGCACGAAGCTCGCCGCACAACCCGGCACAGCGGTCAGGTAGTTACGTCCGCCGGTTTACCGAACAGTCCGGTTGGGAGACGCCGTTCAGAGGTCTCTAATTTGCTTGTCAGTGGTTGTCCTAAAGCGGGCTGTTTTCGTCAACCTCTTAATCCATCTGACTCCGATTATCAGGTTACTTCCCACTCATCCTCTGGCGAGTCATCGGCTACTCAGCTGCCACCGCTCAAAATGGTGCTTGGGTAAGCTATACTTGTCATAATATTTCTGGTACATCACCTTGTAACATATGCTGTATTTGACTTTGTTATTCCTTTCAGGGCCAAGCCTAGGCCAAGCAAGAAGGCTCGCCTGGATAAAGCGGCCGAGGAGGACATCGTCCCTGAACCAGGTAAAACACTAGATCTTGAAGCGGCTATTCATGAAGATATACCCAATGATCCACCACAGCAGGATGATGATTTTATTGCTGAAGAAAGGCCTATTGACGCCTCAGGCCCTGTCAACCAGCCCACAAGCCCCATCCGGTTTGGGAGATCCACCGGTCCATCCCAGCCTGCTGACAAACCGACTGCGCCAGTGCAAACCGGTGATGCTAAGGATGATGAAGTTGTAATTACTGGTATTGGCCGCACAGAGCCCAGCAATCCTGTTGCTTTATCCAAGCATACCGCCAAAGAAGAATTTGCTGCCATGGGCAAAGGCAAGTGGAATGTTGACTTGGCGACCTATGCTGCTCTGAATGCCCAAGATCTTCATTCTGGCTATCTGAACCGGCTGTATACCAGCCGTGATTATGAAGCTAGTCTGGTGAATATGATGAAATAGAAATCTGAGGTAACTTCCCTATGCTTTTCCCTGCTTGGACATTTCAATCTTGTTAATTCTCCTAGCCCCCAAGGGCCGGTTTAGAATCTCCATTCAAACCAGGACTTGCTAATATAAATCTCCATACTTCGGAATTCGCTGATATAGCCCCCAAGGGCCGGTTCAACTTAGCGTAGTTAAACCGGGACTTTAAGTAATTGTCATCTTTATTTGAGCAAATAGACATTAGCCCCCAAGTGCCAAGTTGAATACTTGTATTGATCTTGGGACTTTAGAATCTATTGAAAGATTTAAGATCAAATATACATTAGCCCCCAAGGGCCAAGTGCATAACTTGTTATGTGGTTGGTACTTCAATTGTTGTACTGCTTGCGGAATCATATATCTGTCTGTATGCAGGCTGAGCTGAAGACAAAAGAAAGCCAAGTCGCCGATCTCCAAGAAAATCTGAAATCCCAACAAGCTGAAACCTCCAAAGCAAAAGAGGAATTAACCAGCGCTTTAAGCGCCATGGAACAGCTTAAGGAGGGCTTCAAGAAGAAGCGGGCGGATTGGGCCACTGAAAAATCCACTTTAACCAAACGAGCAGAAGATGCCGAGGCTGCACTGAAACCGGTGGTGGACGAACTGACCAGCATAAAGCGGCAAGTGCATGCCATGACCGCTGCTATCTTTGGTAAGCTGGTTTGATTTCTGGATTGATTCGGCCATCTTATAAAGCTGCCGGTTTGTTAACCCTTTGTAATATTTCAGGGACACGCATTGGTCACTTGGGGTCAGATGTGCGGAAGAAATTGAAAGCCGCTTACACATTGACCGAACAATTGTACACTAGTGCACAGCGGATCATCTCTGCTGCATCCCACAACAATCCGGCGCCCACTTTGATTCAGGACACTCTAAAGAGACTGTCGATGCTTCCTGCCCGGGTTGAAGAGCTGAAGAAATCCGCTGCTCAAACCGGTGCGATCAATGCCTTAATCTGGGCAAAAGCTTGGGTGCCGGATTTTGATCCTGTTGAAGCGGCTCAGGGCTATCCCAGCTTGAAGGAAGACGGGTCAGAGTTTAGTGAAGCGGATCTGCGAGCAATAAACCGGGAGGTGCGTCCGCTAGCTTGTCAATTGGATGAAGAAGCAGACTTATCTCATTATCAAGCCCAATATGACAACCAAAACAAGCAAGTAGTTGCACTAATTCCTAAAGCGGAAAATCTTATCCCTCCAATCCGTAAGCATACTTACGCTCCCGATAATGAACCGTCGTTGCTGATCCATGATGAAGCTGTCTTTCAAGCATTAATGGGAATCGACTGGACAACTGTTGATTTCCAGCCGCTGGGTAGAGAAGTTGAAGTTGAAGCGGCGTGGGATGACCCACAACCATCAGGCCAGGCTAGTGACCAAGCTTGAATTAGAAGCCGTTTTAAACTGCTTCTCCTTTGCGAAAAAACAATGATCTTATTTTGGGCACCGTGTTGCCTTGTAATAGGCTAGCCGATACTCTTGATTTTGATATGCCTTCGTACATAATTATTGCAACTTGTTCTTCCTTTGGGTGATGAACTTTCCAAAGTATTTTCTGTAATACAAAGAATCTTAAAGCGCCACCGCAGTTGTACCGTCAGGCGGAGTATGATGTCTACATATGTGAAATCAAAATATCTGAAATATGATCAAATCTTTGGGATACATAATACCTGCCATCGTTGGGCATGAAGTTGGCTTGGCCAATCTTGAAGCGGAGGTTTATAAACCCACACTGTTGGAGGAGATAGCAGCTCCTGTATGTATATAATGCCGGTTTACCATGTAAACCGTGCCGGGTTATAATAAAACACTGTGTTACTCCGTAATAGGATGTTAAAAAATCAAACCGGGCAAATAGTCTCCGGATTAAAAAATGGACCGTGTTCCGTCAATTGACACTTTGAACCGGTTTAAAACTTTGTCGGTTTAAAAAAACCCAAAAAAGAAAGAAATATCTATCAAAGAAAATTGTGAAGCAAAGGCAGATAAAACCGTTTGCAAAAAGAGGCTTATTTGAGCCGATCAGATGGCGTTACCATGGTCGGACACGACCAAGCTCCCGATAGGTGTAGCTATGGTTCAAGTCAGCCAGGTCCCCAAATGAAACCGTGGCATTTATGCCGATCAAGAGGCGTGGCAATGGTTCAGGTTCGACCAAGCCCCCAAGTGATTCTGTGGCCTTAGGCTGATCAAGAGGCATGACTGGTTCAGACTTGACCATGTCCCCAAGTGGTCTGGTGGCTTTCGCCTATCAAAAGGTGTTGCATTGGTTCGGATACGACCAAGCCCCCAAGTGATATTACATGATGCTTTGAAAAGCTAACTCAAGGGGTAAACCGGAGGCCGCTTTAGAACAACTCCATGTAACCACACATGATGTAAAAGAACAGATACCCCGCTTTAGCTGAGGTTCCGGTTTATTATATTAATCATAATATATACATCGTCGTAATATGTACATAAGTAGAGCCAATGGCTCAGGTATAGTAAGGCCGAAGATGAGCTATGTTCCACGGCCTGTTGGTCTCCTCCTCTGATGTATGTGAGTCTTTATGCTCTCGAATATCGATCAGATAGTATGACCCGTTCTGCAGATTCTTGCTGACCACGAAAGGTCCCTCCCAAGGTGGGGATAGCTTATGCATATCAGTCTGATCTTGGATGAGCCGAAGCACCAAATCTCCTTCCTGAAAGGTTCTGGTTCTGACTCGGCGACTGTGATAACGACGAAGATCCTGTTGGTAAATCGCTGAGCGGGCGGCTGCTATGTCACGTTCTTCATCCAACAGGTCCAAAGCGTCTTGTCGTGCTGTCTCATTGTCCGCTTCAACATAAGCCGCCACACGAGGTGAGTCATGACGGATATCACTTGGGAGAACCGCCTCCGCTCCGTAGACCATGAAGAACGGCGTGTATCCTGTTGATCTGTTGGGTGCATCATGATGCTCCATAACACAGATGGTAACTCTTCTACCCAACAACCCGGTGTTCTCGACCTCAGGATCACTCGCATGTTTGCTGTGAGACCTACGCGCCACCACCCCTCATCGACAAATTACCGAAACAATCGCTATTACTTGGCGGCCCGTCCGCCTTGGTAGCGCAAGATCCGCTGCATACATCTGATCTGATTTACTACATTTGCACCGTACAAATCATGTACGATCTCTTATGTTTCGGTTTTGTGATTATATTTAATTTGTATAGTGGCATCTACTACTTTTAAGGCCCGTTTGTTTCTTCAATTTAGTGCCAACGTCTGTGTAACCTGCATTTAGTGCATCCGGTTACAGCTAACTGCAACCTTTACGGAATTCCTTTCTCTAACTCAAAACCATAATCAGAAATTCGGCATCATAGTTTGAATTGCGGCATTTCATTCATCAACCGGAACAAGGAGTCCAAAACTTGTGCAGCTTCAGTGGGACTGCGGTCATTTCTTGTGCAGGAGAACTAGTACTGGAGCAACTGGCCTGTTGATCATCTCAAACTTGCAGCTCACCCATGTATCAACAGGTAAGCTTGACACAAATGATTCAACAATATCGAGTTTACAGATAAGAAAGCAAAGAAGATAAATGGGTTCGGTCTTAAATGATACTCCCTCCGATCCAAAATAAGTGTCACCGGGGGCAGATCCACAGTTGGTCATGGGTGTACATTCAAAAATTTTGGCTAGAATTTTTTTTATATGATGTATACTTTAAGGGTATGTCTAGGTCTCAGTCGACTGAGACTTCGCGAAGTCTTAGTCGGCTGACATCACCATGAACAGATTAGGCCCATTTTATCTCCCTCCCTGTTGGGTCTTAATTTACCCCATTGTGGGCCTGGGGTGTGGGCTCTGTTTGCTTGTCTTTTTTGTTTTTGTTGTTTGTTTGGCCCGTTTTATGTCCCTCCCTGTCCATGGAAGCAACAAACATCAGAAACATGCAGTTGACGTCATAGCTGACCTCCCTCCCTGTCTATGGACGCAGCAAACAAAAGAAATTAGGCCATGCTCCAGCAGGCCCATTTCCAAATGGAACTGCTAGATGTCGACGTCCCAGCTGACCTGAGACGTCCTGTAACTTGGAGTGAGCTAGAGTTTTAGTGAACTACTAGGACAAGTGAGCTGGACACTAGTACTAAATCTACTGAAAGAGAACAAAAAATATTAATGAGGTACTCCCTCCATCCAAAAAATAGTAACGCTATGTTTGGATATACGCATTGAGAGGTAGTATTGACATTGGGCATTTGTAACTACCGAATGCCAGCGTTTGGATGTCTTTAGTATTCGGCCGCGGAATTACAACCTGATATTGGACACAGCCCGCCAAGACTAGCGAGTCCCCGCGCGAATTCCTCGCCTCCCCGCTCGGTTTTTGGGTGAAATTGCCCAACCCCGCTCCCTTTACCTCTCCGTCCCTTCCCCAAAACAAAAAAAACAGAGCAGGCGCGCGGAGCAAGGAGAAGCGGCGCTCATCTCTCGCCGTCCTCCGCCTTCTCTCCCGTCTCCGGTAGGTCTCCTCCATCCCCGCCGCCCTCCTTCTTCTCCTCTAAATCTGAATCTGGCAGGCCTTCTCCCTATGGTTCACACACCCCCCCCCTCGCGGCCCCAATCCTCCCCAATCTCCTACCCGCCTCTGTCCCCTGCGCCCCCGCCGCCGGTCAGCCATCCCCTGAACGGCCCTCTCCCAGCCCTGTTCCTCTCCCACCCATATCCCTCTTCTTTCTCTCTGACCCATCCCTAATCCCATAGCCCTCCCTCCCGGTCAGATCCAATGGCCTCCCCTCCCTGTTCCCCATCGGTTGTCCCTCCCTCTGCCCCATGGTCGCCCCTCCGCCTGTCAATCGTTGTCTTTCCCTTTGCATACATCCAACTTCTGCATGCTAAGATACCATCTTACTAATTGTCTCTCTTAATTTAATTTTGCAGGTTATTTGGCTTGGTTTCGCACATCCCTGGGCTGACTGAAGGTATATTAATCAGTAATTTGTGCTTTTCACAAGGAACAAATATTTTCAGTTTGTTCATGCCTTCATATGATGTATAGAAAAAATCAGTATACCTCATAGTAAAGGCTTCTTGTACCATGTCTTATATGACTGAATGCTTGCTGAAATTTTGATACTTGTTGTAGCACACATTAGTACATCAGTCTTAGCTGCAGCATATGACTGAATGCTTGTCTTTCACGGCTGATTGATTGCTTGTTTTTGGCATAATTTTAGATAGCTTGTTGCACGGTGTCTTGCTTATAGCTATTCATATATGAATGATTGATAGCTTGCTTGATTGCTTGTCTCCCGCTGATTGATATCTTGCTTGCTGAATTTTTGATGGCTTGTCTTTCATGGCTAATTGAATGAGGCATTCATGTCTAATTTCTGAAATGTAATGTAGCTGCACCATGTCTGACTTGGACTTGGTTGCTTACATAAACGAGGAGAACAAAAGAAGAAAGAGGAGGCGAATAGTTTTGACCAAACTATACTTTGAATCGTTTCTTCTTGGGATAGCATATCTTAGTACGCAGAGGGCACCAAGGGATTTAGGAAGCTTTACTGACGATGAGGAAAAAAACATTCATCGGAAGTATTTGCTAAAAGGATTGTATGATGGGGCAGAAGTAGCATGCTATGATCAGCTACGTTTAACTAAAAGAAACTTCCATGACTTATGCACCATGTTGCGTGAGAGGGCTGGTCTTTGTGACAGTGTCTATGTTTCCGTGGAAGAAAAGGTGGCAATGTTCTTGTTGGTAGTTGGCCATGGTATCAAAATGAGGATTCTGGGTGGCACTTACAAGCGCTCCTTATGGACTATTAGTACACACTTTGACGATGTATTAAAAGCGATTCTATCTCTAACCGGGGAGTTCATTAAGCTTCCCGATCCTTCTACTCAGCCACCTGATGATTACAAATGGAAGTAGTTTGGTAATGCACTTGGAGCGCTCGATGGGTGTCATGTTGATGTTTGTGTACCTGTGTGTGACCAAGGGAGATATAGGAACAAGAAGCAAGCTATCACCACTAACATGCTTGGTGTGGTTGATTGGAATATGAAATTTATGTATGTCTTGCCTGGCTGGGAGGGTTCAGCTTCTGACTCAAGAGTCTTGCGTGATGCAATGAGGTTGAGGCGCCAAGATGCATTTGTCATACCACATGGTATGACACTTTCTCTTGGTAATTCATTTCTCCTATGTAATTGATAGCTAACTCACTTGCTTGCCACACTAGGGAAATATTATTTAGTTGATGCTGGTTATACCAACGGTCCTGGATTTCTTGCTCCATTCAGATCGAATTATTAATGCTTGTTGTGTGTTACACAACTTTTCAAGGGATAGGCAGCATGTGATGGATGATTTATGGCTGGTGGAAGTGGATAATGAAATAGCCTCTTCTGAAGATGATCCTCTAGATGATGCCAACTTAATTAGGAGTGTTCAAGTCAGCACTTCATGGACCAACTTTAGAGAGCAGCTAGCTAATGACATGTTTGATGAGTACCTCGTGAGACGTGCTAAACTAGAGTTGGTGTAGGATGTGTGGGTCAACTAGATAATGGTGTACGTTCTCTTTTGTGCTAGCTAGTTGATATGGCTTTGCTAGGATGTGTGGGTCAGCACTGCATGGACTTTGCTTGTGTGATAGCCTAGCTTGCTAATGGTACCTTTTGGGTATTTTGTACATGCCTCATATTAAGAAATTAATATAATATATATATATATGTGTGTGTGATATTACCTTGTTGTCTTTGTGTTTCAATTTACATGCATCTTACATTGTCTTTGTGTTTGGATATTATGTGCATGCATTTTCTTGTAGGACCATGGCTGAAGAAGGTGGAAAAAAATTTGGTAGAAATTACCTCACATGGACAGATGAAATGGACATTGCACTACTGGAGGTCCTTGTTGAGCATCACAACAATGGTGATCATGCCCAGAATGGATGGAAGTCCCATGTCTACAGTGCTTTTATAGGTAATGTGAGTGAGAAGTGCAATGTGACCATCACAAAGGAAAACATAAGTTCAAGGTGCAAAACCTTTGAAAAGCACTATGAGGCCATTAGCAAGATGCTTTCTCAAAGTGGATTTGGGTGGGATTGGATCAATAACAAGCTGTCAATTGATAGTGAAGATGTGTGGATTAAATATGTCGCGGTAAGAAATTTATTCGTTCCACATTTTGATTGTATTGCACATATGTAAGATATACCTTTCTTTGACAACTCTCTTTGTGTGTGTGTGTGCAGGCTAACAAGAAAGTGGGATTTTACAAGAACAAGGTCATTAAAAATTGGGATGCTATCACCACCATATACTCAAAAGATCATGCAAATGGTGAAGGTGCTGTCACAGGTGCTGAAACTGTTGTAGAACCAACTATGGAACCCAATGAAGCCTCTCCTGAAGTGCCACACAAAAAATAGCGGACCGGTGATGCCATCCTGTGCCTACTTGGGGATATGAAAGGCTCATTTAATGATGATTTGAAGTCACTTGAGCCTTTACCTCTTCCCCAAGTTACACCTCCTGCTGAAATCCTCGCGACACTTGAGATGATCCCTGATTTGGCTCGTGGTGACATATTGCGATCTTATGGTAAGTTGATCCTTAGCGAACGCTTGTACCAAGCGCTTCTTGAGCTTCCCTGAACTTCAGGAAGGAATGGTTGTTGATGTTGGAATAGTAGAATGGCTCTTGATAGATAATATGTATGTGTACTGCTACTTTTAGTTCTCCTAGTGTGTGTGAGACTTTTGAACTTGTCCTAAAGTTGCATGGTTGATGCATAAGACTTGTTATGCGTTCTGGATGATGTGAGACATGTTATAATGTGTAATGGGGTTGGCAAGGCTATCATAATATGCTGCTGCTACCTACAGTTTTGAGCCTATTTTTCACGCTTTTGAATAGTTCATATTGTCCAATGCATGATTGTCTGGTCATGTTGCCTATCTACACTTTTCAGCCTATTTTTCATGTATTTTGGATAATTGATGTTGTCTGTACCAATTTTTAAATTATTTGCATGCGATTTTATTGTATTATAATACATAATCTCAAGTATATGGCATGACGATCAGATTTCATTTCGAAACTTGTACAAGCAATTATTATATTGTTCATACACTTCACAATGTCCAATTCTACACTATGGGCATCCAAACAAGATTTGGCATTGCTCCCTCGCTTGAATTCCAAGTGCCCAATACAAGAACATCCAAACACAAAGTGTGGCATTGCAGCTCAATACCAATGCCTTGGGATATTAGGCATTGGAGCCAATGCAATACCAAGGTCTTCAATGTCTACATCCAAACATAGCGTAAAAGATAGTATCAAGCAGTACAGCTGTAGTTTTAGAAGAAAAAACTAAATACAAATGCACCACTATGCACCAGCAACTACGAGTAATAAAGCTGAAGCTGCGGAGTGGAGTGGTGCCATGCATGAAGCAGGCTACACTCAAGATTCATCAATTCTGCTGCCCTAGTTACATCAATAAACAACACATCGATCGATCTCACTAATTTCATACCATAGTCCACGCATTTCAACAGGTCCATTTTCACACAAGCAAAAAACACCTGTGAGAAAAAAACAATGTGGCTCCAACAAAAAACACATAATTCATGATTTGAGCATGGGTGTAACAAAAACCACACATGACCTACAAGTCGTTCAAATTTAGTAAAGGGGATCTTGATTGGTATTAAGGATGTTGACAAGATGATGGCCATTGGATTCCCTCTCAACTATATTGTACCAGTTAGGTAGATTAGACAAGCACACCTAATAATAACCAAAAATATCTATAGAAAATTTCACAGCCCTGTGTCAGAAAATAAAGTAGTAGCATCTAAGAATACTACACTAAAATCATTCAAAATCTGCATCAGAGATAGTTAAGTTGAACTCCCCTCTTAATGGTATTCTTTATTCTGTCATAGTTGACCAGAAGAGCTAGATCGACCAAATACAGTGAGAAATACTACATGTGCAAATCACTTGCATGGTAGTACTGAGGAGTGTTCACTTACGAGGATTTTATTTCCCTCCCTGAATGTGTCCTTGAAGATAGCATGTCGGCTATAACATGGCACATGCCTCAAGGGGAACAAAATTACCTCGAGCTCAAGCACGAACATGATTAACTTGCCGTTTCTGATTTCAAACAGTACTGTTGGGTGGTCTCTAGAGAGATGTTGACCCTGGGTCCACATTCCAGAGACTTGTAGAAAAATAAAGGTACTTTCCCTAAAAAAATATACAAAATAATTGATTTTTAGTTTTGATTCCTTGGGGAAACAAACCTATTTAATGCAAAAAGAAAAAAGAAAAATAAATAAGTTTGTACTTTGTATATGATTTTAAAAAAAGTAACATAGAAAAATATATATCTTGAAAATGCCCCCCATGCCGCGCTCCGACCAAAAAGACAAAGCTAGTTGTGAGATGGGGTGCTTGATTTGTGTTTGCGGGCACGACAAAAAATGGGAATTATGTTTGCCTAGTTGACGGGGGAGGTATCTTACCTGCTCTGCAAAAACTAGCCCCCTCACCCCGCTGGTCGTTCAGACAAAGCAAAAAAGCCTAGTTGCAATCATGTTGGTAAAAAAAGACATGCAGTTGTAATCCGGGGACACCGCTTACAGTTGCAAGACTAATTTTCCCCCTCTCCCCGCTGCCCTCTCTCTTCCTGCCGCCACCCCCTCTGACAAAACAAAGCTCCCAATTGCAACCATGTTGGAAACACATGCAGTTGCATGACTAGAGTTGGACATGCGACCGACCCTCTCTTTCTTCCCGCCGCCCCTCTGACAAAACAATGGCCCCAATTACAACCAAGTTAGAAGACATGAAATTATGTGACTATAGTTGGACATGCAACTAGCCCCCTCCTCGTCGGTCCCTTCGACAAAGCAAAAGCGCAGTTGCAACCAACTTAGAAGACATGCAGTTGCGTGACTATAGTTGGACATGCAACTGCCCCGGGGCCCTCTTGCCATCGCCCCCTCCAACAAAAAGGCCCAGTTGTGACCAAATTTGAAGAGATGTAGTTGTGTGCCTAGTGTGGGACATGCAACTGGCCCGCCAATCCCTTCGACAAAGTAAAAGCGTAGTTGCAACCAAGTTAGAAGACATACAGTTGCGTCAGTATAGTTGGACATGCAACTGCCGCCCCCTCTCTCTTGCCGCCGCCCCATCCGATAAAACAAAGGCCCCAGTTGCATACAAGTTTGAAGACATGCAGTTGTGTGCCTAGTGTGGGACATGCAACTGGCCCCTCTCCTCGTCGATCCCTCCAACAAAACAGAAGCCTACCTGGAACCAAATTAGAAGACATGCACTTGCGAACCATGTTGGAAGATATGCAGTTCCATAACTACAATTGGGTATGCAACTGGCCCCCTCTCACACCGCCGCCCGCTCCGACAAAACAAAGCCACTTGCAATTGCAACCAAGTTAGAAGACATGCAGTTGCCACCATGTTGGAACACATGTAATTGCATGACTATAGTTGAGCATGCAACTGGCACCCTCTCTCTTCCCGTCACCCCCTACGACAAAACAAAGGCCCCAGTTACAACCAAGTTAGAAGACATATAGTTGCGTGACTAGTGTGGGACATGCAACTAGCCCCCTCTCTTCCTGCCACCCTCTCTCCTACAAAACAGAGGCCTAGTTCCAACCCATTTACAAGACATGTAATTGCATGACTACAGAAGGACATGCAACTAACCCCATCTACATG
>NC_041380.1:531188439-531189713 GCF_002162155.2 Triticum dicoccoides | reverse complement strand
ATTTTGGAAAACATGGAGTTGCGTGACTATAATTGAACATGCAACTGGCCCCTCTCTCTTCCAGCCACCTAGTTGGAAACTATGTTGGAAGACAAGCAGTTGTGTGACTAGTGCAGGACATGCAAATGGCCCCTCTCCTTGTCGGTCCCTCTGACAAAACAAAAGTCCAAGTTGTAATAAGGTTAGAAGACATGCAATTGCGACCACGTTGGAAGGCCTAAAATTGCATGACTATACTTGAGCATGCAACTGGCCCCCTCTCTCTTGATCCCGCCCTCCTTCGACAAAACAAAGGTCCCAGTTGCAACCAAGTTAGAAGACCTGCAGTTGTGTGGCTAGTGCGGGACATGCAACTAGCCCTGTCTCTGTCTGACAAAAACAAAATCTAAGTTGCAACCAAGTTAGAAGACATGCAGTTGCGACCATGTTGGAAGACATGCAGTTGCATGACTCTAGTTGAGCATGCAACTGGCCCCCACTCTCTTGTCGTCTGCCCCTCCAACAAAACAAAGGCTCTAGTTGCAACCAAGTTAGAAGATATGCAATTACGTGCCTAGTGTGGGACATGCAATTGGCCCCTCTAGTCGTCGGCCCCTCCGATAAAAACAATAGTTGACTTGCAACCGACATGTAGTTGCATGACTATAGTTGAGCATGCAACTGGCCCCCTCTCTCTTGCTGCCACCCCTCCGACAAAACAAAGGCCCCAGTTGCAACCCAGTTAGAAGACATGCAATTGTGTGCCTAGTTTGGGACATGCAACTTGCCCTCTCTTCGTATGACAAAACAAAGGCCTAGTTGCAACCAAGTTAGAAGACATGCAGTTGCATGACTACAGTTGAGCATGCAACTGGCCCCCTCTCTCTTGCTACCACCCTTCCGACAAAACAAAGGCCCCAGTAGCAACCCAGTTAGAAGACATGCAATTGTGTGCCTAGTTTGGGACATGCAACTGGCCCTCTCCTTGTATGACAACACAAAGGCCTAGTTGCAACCAAGTTAGAAGACATGCAATTGCGACCATGTTTGGCAGACATGTAGTTGCGTGAACAGTTGAGCATGCAACTAGCCTCCTCTCTTTGGCCGCCGCCCCATCCGACAAAACAAAGCCACTTACAGTTGCAACCAAGTTAGAAGACATGCAGTTGCGTGGCTAGTGTGGGACATGCAACTGGCCCTCTCCTTGTCGGTCCCTTTGACAAAGCAAAAGCGCAGTTGCAACCAAGTTAGAAGACATGAAGTTGCATCACTATATAGTTGGACATGCAACTACC
>NC_041380.1:531184118-531188113 GCF_002162155.2 Triticum dicoccoides | reverse complement strand
AAGCCCCCAGTTGCAACCAAGTTTGAAGACATGCAGTTGTGTGCCTAGTGTGGGACATTACCGAGCGGTAGTAGGCCTTCTGGATCTGACTCCTCTTCCTGAGTCAGCTAAGGCCCCTAGTGTGAATGATGTAGTCATCATCGGTGTTGTCGGGTTCTTCATCTAAAACTTCCATGTAGTCATCCTCGTCCTCACATTCTTCATCTTCAGTGGCATTCCCAAATTGAATCACGCAAACAATTGACCTTGGGGAAGGCTGGTCCAAGTAGAAAAAAGTAGCTGACTCTTCCCTAACTTATTGTCTGCAACAAACTTCCTCCAACCACTCTCATACATTGCACTCTGTCAGCGCCCCTTGCGACACTTTACAGTCTAAAACTAGCATATATTACTAGGCATGACTGAACAAAACAACAACAAAAAGATGAAAAAAACCTACAGGAAACAACGTACAAATCAGAAAAATGACAAACGACAAGAACAAGCAACAAAAATCTACAGGAAGCAACCTACATGGTTTGAACATGAACATCAAACAGTGAATTCTACAAAAAGCTACACTCTACACTCTACATGGGTCAGAAAAGGGCTAGAAAAAAAGAGATACACTGAACTCTTAAAAACATGAACCAACCATATCGGTGCAAAAAACACACAGTTACAAAGAGAGGACGGTTGCTAGTAGAACACTAATAAAAAGGTTATGCTGCTAGTTAAATCATGGCCATGGTTTCTCGAAGTAAAAGACAAGATAAAAACATTAATAAATGATCCCTATTATTTTAGACGTATAAAATCCCTATTATGCCAGTAAGCGTCTTTCTACTCTCTAACCACACAGGAAGAGCTTGACATGCTAGATGAAAAAAAAATCAACGATTCAATGTAAACAACTAGTTAACTAGGGGCTCCCCTCTGCTTCAAAAACTCGAGGAGAAAAAAAGGAAAAAAAGATCAACCTTTAACAAATATATTTTGTGATGATGAGTATAAACTAAAAAAGGATCAGAAAAAAATAGAGGCTGCGGAATTAGCCCTGCATTTTTGAACTCCTTCCCGACATACATGCTGATGCCACTTGCGCTGCTCCCGCAGTTGCAAGGGCTCGGACAAACTCTGCAAACCATCTCTTGTGCACATAATAAGCGCCAAACATAAATTTGTGCTAGTGAGACGCATACATATTCAGCTAATGATTTTAGTTCAATACTTGTATGCTTCCGAAGAAAAAGGATTTTGAGATAATGATGATTTATCATTCGTGTCGCCGCTGATGACTAAAAAGATATATTTACATTGTGATGTGGAGATAAAAAAGATGAGTATGTCGAAAGACCATATTATCTTGATTCATATACAAAAAATGAACATCGTACTGATTCATATGGTTTCAGCAAAAAAAGAAAACAGAAATAACATGTTGCTGCTGGAAACTTGGTTTCATTAATCATTCTCTTTTGATTCCACAAAAAGAGAGATTTGAACATGCTACTGACTAAATAGGGTCTCAGCAAAAAAACTGACATAACAAATAAACATGCCACTCCTAGTGATAGATTTCAGTAGTAATCTCTCCTCTTTATGGAGAAAGATTTTGAAAAAACATGCTACTGATTAGATAGGGGTTCTGAAAAACAAATAAACATAGCCACTCCTACTGATATATTCAGTGACAAACTCTCTTGTTTCAAGAGAAAGATTTCAAAACATGCCACTGATTAAATATGGTTTCAATAAAATCTAAATAAACAAACAAGAGACTGAACCACTCCTAGTGATGGCTCACTAATACATATGAGGGGGTTCTAGTTCAGTAATAATCCTCAAAACATGCAACTGACTGCGAAAAAAATTGTTTCAGCAAAATCATATTCTTCAAGCTACTAATCTGGACTAAATAAACAAACACGGGAGTGAACCACTCCTAGTGATGGGTCAGTAATAGATATGAGGGGATATGAGAAGCACTTCTAGAGACAACAAATATCCCAAAAGAACAGTATCAGTGTTAGCACTCACCAGATCAAAAAAGTTGTCCAAAAAAAAGAATGGCTAGCACAGGTTATATCCTAACAAAAATGAAATGTCAACTTAGCAAGCCTAAAACACATCTCTCTTGTCACCTACTGATGTACAGAGGGTGTAAAAATGCACTCTACTCTCTCTCTCTCTTTACCCCTGGCTCAAATACTATAGCAGGTTCTTCACGCTAGGAACCCTAAGAAAAACTTCTCTATAGTACCTACAAGCATAAAAAAATAAGTGGTGTTGATAATACTAATTCCAGTGCAATCCAAAGGAGAAAACACTTCATCTCAGTCTCTTAGGGATACTAAAATTCTAGTACTACTAGTTATAAAAAATCTTTATTGGACAAAGCCTCGAAAACAGAGCAAAAAGCAAAATCTGAATGACAAAAGAGGTGCCACATAAAAACAGAGCTTTATTTATCAAGGTAAGTGAATCCAGCTACAAGCAAATAAACCACTTTCATCCTCAAATCCAGCACGCCGACATTGCCGATCGACACGCGTGAACAAGAGACACTATTATGCATGAAAGCACAAAAATTAAAACTAAAAATAAAAAAGGTCTAAACTCTGGGGGCTATTCTCTGCTTGAAACTACTAATCAAATGCTTGATATAAGCAAAACAATCAGGCGGGCATGAAAGTAAAACCCGTATCTACTCTACTGGATACATGGCCAGCGTGACAAACTCCAACAATGCAGCAAACATGTACTTAGCATCGTGCCATCCCGGGACCTCATGTCGCTGACTCACACCAAGCCCTACACTAAATTATTCAGACTAACAAGCAAGAACTGAACTAACTGAAGCTAACTGGAAATAAAGACTTAAGTGCAGTTAACTTGGCGTGAGGTCTGCAGCACCTAACAAGGCCTACCAGCCGCGCACTCTGGTCGGCCTTCAGGCACCACAAACATCTTGAACCCATACATGCAACTACCCCACCTTTACATCCACATGAATCACAAAATAACCACCTCCATTCTTTAACTGCTTGAAGAATAAGCACACGAAAAAAATGGTTAATAATCCTGGAGCCGATTCTATGCTTGAAGCTATTGATCTACACTTGATCCAAACAAAAATCAACCAATCCCCTTCAGATCTACAGTGTCGCAACAACAAACAAGACAAAAAACAGATAGAGAGAAGGTAGAGGAAACTCACTCCACCAGCAGCGCCGACCATCCTCTCTCGTTGGGCATGCAGTAGCACATCAATCTGTTTGTTGAAGAAACCTTGGAGCTCGTCGTCTTTTCTTCCCCTACGGACTTCTTACGATTTGAGAATGGGGAATGGAGAGAGACGATGTGGAATGAGCTCTGACTGTCCGTTCCCCTCTTCTTAATTACCACACGGGTGGCCGCTTCCCCTAACTCTCTTTATTGCGGCCCCAAAACAAAACAGAAAAAACAAAAAAGCCTGCACCGAACACCAGCCCAGCCCACAAAAGCAAAACGCTCGCACGGGATCGTGGTTCGACAAAAAAAAGAAGGAAATGGGCCGGTCCATGCCTTAGACAGGCTGAAACAAAGACAGAGCGCCCCGGAATGAATCTACAAGCAACGCAGAGATCGAACGGCTACCCAGTCGACTGAGACTTCGCGAAGTCTCAGTCGACTGATTTTTAGCACCTCCGTTACTTTAATACTTTTCAGTGCCCAAATGACCTTTCTCGCCAGTGCCATCTTTGGCAACAAAAGTGACGAAGCAAACACGAGTTAGACATCAGAGTACACCTACACATGTCATCAGTGTTAGAAGGGAGAGAGGGGTTTGGTGGAATTGTTCATTATATTGCTTGAGCCTCGTGGGCATATATATAGGAGTACATGATCTACTTGGAGTACAAGGCAAGCCAGATTATTTCCTAGTCTAACCTATGTTTCCTAATACAATCTCGTTACTCAACATCCCCCCGCAGTCACAACGGTAGCGACGCAGACGGTGAGGCTGGAGAAGA
>NC_041380.1:531121090-531183856 GCF_002162155.2 Triticum dicoccoides | reverse complement strand
AACGAGGTTGCTCAAGCAGGCGGTAGCCCTTTATGCCATTTGTCGATGTAGCGGAGAGTGTGGTTGGTGGAGCCGTGGTCGAGGTAGCCGTGCGAAGAATGTCGTGGTCGATGTCGAGTCGAGGTGGCCTGTGTCGAGAAAGTCGTCGTGGAGCCGCGGGCGCAAGAGGGCGCCGAGTTAGCATGGGCACAGTGGTGTCGAAGTAGGAGTGCGCCGGAAAGAAAATGTTGTTGACGACGCGTCGCGGCGGGTTTGCCAAGCCCGGGGACGCATCGTGGATGAAGGCACGCACCGGTGTTGCCAGCACCGGGCATGCGTAGACGGACGAAGATGAAGTTGACGAAGCACCGACCAGGCTTGCCAGGCATGGGGACACGTCGTGGATGAAGGCACGCATCGGTGTTGCCAGCACCGGGCATGCGTAGACGAGGGACCTGCACGAGCTGTACGCCATGTCGGAGAAGTCGAAGGGGCCAGCAGAGAAGAACTCGATGACGATTGCGGCGTCCATCGGCGCGGGGCCAATGTTGTTGGAGAACGTAGCAGAATTTTAAAATTTTCTACGCATCATCAAGATCAATCTATGGAGTCATCTAGCAACAAGGTGAGAGGAGTGCATCTACATACCCTTGTAGATCGCGAGCGGAAGCGTTCAAGAGAACGGGTTGATGGAGTCGTACTCGTCGTGATCCAAATCACCGATGACCAAGCGCCGAACGGAAGGCACCTCCGCGTTCAACACACGTACGGTTGGGAGAGACGTCTCCTCCTTCTTGATCCAGCAAGGGGAGAGGAGAGGTTGACGGAGATCCAGTAGCACGACGGCATGGTGGTGGAAGCAGCGGGATCTTGGCAGAGCTTCGCCAAGCACCAACGAGAGGGAGAGGTGTCACGGGGGGACAGGGAGGCGCCAGGGACTTGGGTGCGGCTTCCCTACCTCCCCTCCACTATATATAGGGGGCCTGGGGGGCGCCGGCCCCTACAGATCCCATCTAAGAGGAGGGGGCGGCGGCCTAGGGCTGGCTTGGCCCCCAAGGCAGGTGGAGGAGCCCCCACCCCCTTAGGGTTTCCAACCCTAGGCGCAAGGGAGGCCCAAGGGGGGCGCACCAGCCCACCAGGGGCTGGTTCCCTTCCCACTTCAACCCATGGGGCCCTCCGGGATAGGGGGCCCCACCCGGTGGACCCCCAGGACCCTTCCGGTGGTCCCGGTACAATAGCGATGACCCCTGAAACTTTCCCGGTGGCCGAAACTGGTCTTCCTATATATAAATCTTTACCTCCGGGCCATTCCGGAACTCCTCGTGACGTCCAGGATCTCATCCGGGACTCCAAACAATTTTCGGGTTACCGCATACTTATATCTCTACAACCCTAGCGTCACCGAACCTTAAGTGTGTAGACCCTACGGGTTCGGGAACCATGCAGACATGACCGAGACAACTCTCCGGCCAATAGCCAACAGTGGGATCTGGATACCCATGTTGACTCCCACATATTCCACGATGATCTCATCGGATGAACCACGATGTCGAGGATTCAATCAATCCCGTATTCAATTCCCTTTGTCAATCGGTACATTACTTGCCCGAGATTCGATCGTCGGTATCCCAATACCTCGTTCAATCTCATTACTGGCAAGTCACTTTACTCGTTCCGTAATGCATGATCCCGTGACCAACTACTTAGTCACACTGAGCTCATTATTATGATGCATTACCGAGTGGGCCCAGAGATACCTCTCCGTCATACGGATGACAAATCCCAATCTCGATTCATGCCAACCCAACAGACACTTTCGGAGATACCTGTAGTGCACCTTTATAGCCACCTAGTTAAGTTGTGACATTTGGTACACCCAAAGCACTCCTACGGTATCCAGGAGTTGCACAATCTCATGGTCTAAGGAAATTATACTTGAAACTTAGAAAAGCTCTAGCAGACGAACTACACGATCTTGTGCTATGCTTAGGATTGGGTCTTGTCCATCACATCATTCTCCTAATGATGTGATCCCGTTATCAATGACATCCAATGTCCATGGTCAGGAAACCGTAACCATCTATTGATCAACGAGCTAGTCAACTAGAGGCTCACTAGGGACATGTTGTGGTCTATGTATTCACACATGTATTACGATTTCCGGGTAACACAATTATAGTATGAACAATAGACAATTATCATGAACAAGGAAATATAATAATAACCATTTTATTATTGCCTCTAGGGCATATTTCCAAGAGTCTCCCACTTGCACTAGATTCAGTAATCTAGTTACATTGTGATGAATCGAACACCCATAGAGTTCTGGTGTTGATCATGTTTTCCTCGAGGAAGAGGTTTAGTCAATGGATCTGCGACATTCAAGTCCGTATGCACTTTACAAATATCTATGTCTCCATTTTGAACATTTTCACGAATGGAGTTGAAGCGACGCTTGATATGCCTGGTCTTCCTGTGAAACCTGGGCTCCTTGGCAAGGGCAATAGCTCCAGTGTTGTCACAGAAGAGAGTCATTGGGCCCGACGCATTGGGAATAACTCCTAGGTCGGTAATGAACTCCTTCACCCAGATTGCTTCTTGTGCTACCTCCGAGGGTGCCATGTACTCCGCTTCACATGTAGATCCCGCCACAACGCTTTGCTTGCAACTGCACCAGCTGACTGCCCCACCATTCAAGATATACACGTATCCGATTTGTGACTTGGAGTCATCCAGACCTGTGTCGAAGCTAGCATCGACGTAACCCTTTATGACGAGCTCTTCGTCACCTCCATAAATGAGAAACATATCCTTAGTCCTTTTCAGGTACTTCAGGATATTCTTGACCATTGTCCAGTGTTCCATGCCGGGATTACTTTGGTACCTTCCTACCGAACTTACGGCAAGGTTTACATCAGGTCTGGTACACAGCATGGCATACATAATAGACCCTTCATTGGAAAACACTTGTTCAAGTAGGCCTTTATGCTTTCCAAGAATTATATTTCATTTCCCATCAATAGTATGTCATCCACATATAATATGAGAAATGCTACAGAGCTCCCACTCACTTTCTTGTAAACACAGGCTTCTCCATAAGTCTGTGTAAACCCAAACGCTTTGATCATCTCATCAAATCGAATGTTCCAACTCCGAGATGCTTGCACCAGCCCATAGATTGGGCGTTCGAGCTTGCACACCTTGTCAGCATTCTTAGGATCGACAAAACCTTCCGGCTGCATCATATACAATTCTTCCTTAAGGAAACCATTAAGGAATGTCGTTTTGACGTCCATTTGCCATATCTCATAATCATAGAATGCGGCAATTGCTAAGATGATTCGGACGGACTTCAGCTTCGCTACGGGTGAGAAAGTCTCATCATAGTCAACCCCTTGAACTTGTCGATAACCCTTAGCGACAAGCCGAGCCTTATAGATGGTCACATTACCATCCGTGCCTGTCTTCTTCTTAAAGATCCATTTATTTTCTATGGCTCACCGATCATCAGGCAAGTCAGTCAAAGTCCATACTTCGTTTTCATACATGGATCCTATCTCGGATTTCATGGCTTCCAGCCAATTGTCAGAATCTGGACCCGCCATCGCTTCTTCATAGTTCGAAGGTTCACCATTGTCCAACAACATGATTTCCAGGACAGGGTTGCCGTACCACTCTGGTGCGGAACGTGTCCTTGTGGACCTACGAAGTTTACTAGCAACTTGATCTGAAGTTTCATGATCATCATCATCATTAACTTCCTCTCTAGTCGGTGCAGGCACCTCAGGAACATTTTCTTGAGTTGCGCCACTCTCCGGTTCAAGAGGCAATACTTCATCAAGTTCTACTTTCCTCCCACTTACTTCTTTCGAGAGAAACTCTTTCTCTAGAAAGGATCCATTCTTGGCAACAAAGATCTTGCCTTCGGATCTGAGGTAGAAGGTATACCCAATAGTTTCTTTAGGGTATCCTATGAAGACGCATTTTTCCGATTTGGGTTCGAGCTTTTCAGGTTGAAGTTTCTTTACTAAGCATTGCATCCCCAAACTTTTAGAAATGACAGCTTAGGTTTCTTCCCAAACCATAATTCATACGGTGTCGTCTCAACGGATTTCGACGGAGCCCTATTTAAAGTGAATGCGGCAGTCTCTAAAGCATAGCCCCAAAATGACAGCGGCAGATTGGTAAGAGACATCATAGATCGCACCATATCTAATAGAGTGCGATTACGACGTTCGGACACACCTTTACGCTGAGGTGTTCCAGGCGGTGTGAGTTGTGAAACTAATCCACATTTCCTTAAGTGCGTGCCAAATTCGTGACTCAAATATTCTCCCCACGATCTGATCGCAAGAACTTGCTTTTCCTGTCACGTTGATTCTCAACCTCACTCTAAAATTCCTTGAACTTTTCAAAGGTCTCGGACTTGTGTTTCATTAAGTAGATATACCCATATCTACTTAAGTCATCAGTGAGGGTGAGAACATAACGATAGCCACCGCGAGCCTCAACACTCATTGGACCGCACACATCAGTATGTATGATTTCCAATAAGTTGGTTGCTCGCTCCATTGTTCCAGAAAACGGAGTCTTGGTCATCTTGCCCATGAGGCATGGTTTGCACGTGTCAAATGATTCATAATCAAGAGACTCCAAAAGCCCATCTGCATGGAGTTTCTTCATGTGTTTGACACCGATGTGACCAAGGCGGCAGTGCCACAAGTATGTGGGACTATCATTATCAACCTTACATCTTTTGGTATTCACACTATGAATATGTGTAACATCACGTTCGAGATTAAATAAAAATAAACCATTGACCAGCGGGGCATGACCATAAAACATATCTCTCATATAAATAGAACAACCATTATTCTTGGATTTAAATGAGTAGCTATCTCGCATTAAACGAGATCCCGATACAATGTTCATGCTCAAAGCTGGCACTAAATAACAATTATTGAGGTTTAAAACTAATCCCGTAGGTAAATGTTGAGGTAGCGTGCCGACGGCGACCACATCGACCTTGGAACCATTCCCGACACGCATCGTCACCTCGTCCTTCGCCAGTCTCCGCTTATTCCGCAGCTCCTGTTTTGAGTTACAAATATGAGCAACCGCACCAGTATCAAATACCCAAGAGCTACTACGAGTACTGGTAAGGTACACATCAATAACATGTATATCACATATACCTTTGGTGTTGCCTGCCTTCTTGTCTGCTAAGTACTTGGGGCAGTTCCGCTTCCAGTGACCACTTCCCTTGCAATAAAAACACTCAGTCTCGGGTTTGGGTCCATTCTTTGGCTTCTTCCTAGCAGCTTGCTTACCGGGCGTGGCAACTCCCTTGCCATCCTTCTTGGAGTTCTTTTTACCCTTGCCTTTCTTGAACTTAGTGGTTTTATTCACCATCAACACTTGATGTTCCTTTTTGATTTCTACCTCCGCTGATTTCAGCATTGAATATACCTCAGGAATGGTCTTTTCCATCCCCTGCATATTGAAGTTCATCACAAAGCTCTTGTAGCTAGGTGGGAGCGACTGAAGGATTCTGTCAACGACCGCATCATCCGGGAGATTAACTCCCAGCTGAGACAAGCGGTTGTGCAACTCAGACATTTTGAGTATGTGCTCGCTGACGGAACTATTCTCCTCCATCTTACAACTGTAGAATTTTTCGGAGACTTCATATCTCTCGACCCGGGCATGAGCTTGGAAAACCATTTTCAGCTCTTGGAACATCTCATATGCTTCATGTTGCTCAAAACGCTTCTGGAGCCCCGGTTCTAAGCTATAAAGCATGCCGCACTGAACCAGGGAGTAATCATCAACAGGGACTGCCAAGCGTTCATAACATCTTGGTTTGCTGGGGGTGGTGCTTCACCTAGCGGTGCTTCAAGGACATATGCTTTCTTGGCAGCTATGAGGATGATCGTCAACTTTCGGACCCAGTCCGTATAGTTGCTACCATCGTCTTTCAGCTTGGTTTTCTCTAGGAACGCGTTGAAGTTGAGGACAACATTAGCATGGGCCATTTGATCTACAAGACATATTGTAAAGATTTTAGACAAGTTCATGATAATTAAGTTCATCTAATCAAATTATTTAATGAACTCCCACTCAGATAGACATCCCTCTAGTCATCTAAGTGATACATGATCCGATTCAACTAGGCCGTGTCCGATCATCACGTGAGACGGACTAGTCATCATCGGTGAACATCTTCATGTTGATCGTATCTTCCATACGACTCATGTTCGACCTTTCGGTCTTCCGTGCTCCGAGGCCATGTCTGTACGTGCTAGGCTCATCCAGTCAACCTAAGTGTTTTGCATGTGTAAATCTGGCTTACACCCGTTGTATGCGAATGTTAGAACCTATCACACCCGATCATCACGTTGTACTTCGGAACAACGGACCTTAGCAACGATGCACAGAAACACTTTCTTGAAATTATTGCGAGGGATCATCTTATTTATGCTACCGTCGTTCTAAGCAAATATGATGTAAAACATGATAAACATCACATGCAATCAAATAATGACATGATATGGCCAATATCATTTTGCTCCTTTTGATCTCCATCTTCGGGGCGCCATGATCATCGTCGTCACCGGCATGACACCATGATCTCCATCATCGTGTCTTCATGAAGTTGTCTCGTCAACTATTCCTTCTACTACTATGGCTAATGGTTAGCGATAAAGTAAAGTAATTACATGACGTATAAGTTGACACGCATGTCATAAATAAATTAAGACAACTCCTATGGCTCCTGCCAGTTGTCATACTCATCGACATGCAAGTTGTGATTCCTATTACAAGAACATGATCAATCTCATACATCACATATATCATTCATCACATCCTTTTGGCCATATCACATCACACGGCATATGCTGCAAAAACAAGTTAGACGTCGTCTAATTGTTGTTGCAAGTTTTTTACGTGGCTGCTATAGGTTTCTAGCAAGAACGTTTCTTACCTATGCCAAAACCACAACGTGATATGCCAATTTCTATTTACCCTTCATAAGGACCCTTTTCATCGAATCCGATCCAACTAAAGTGGGAGAGACAGACACCCGCTAGCCACCTTATGCAACTAGTGCATGTCAGTCGGTAGAACCAGTCTCACGTAAGCGTACGTGTAAGGTCGGTCCGGGCCACTTCATCCCACGATGCCGCCGAATCAAGATAAGAGTAGTAACGGCAAGTAAATTGACAAAATCGACGCCCACAACAACTTGCGTTCTACTCGTGCATAGAAACTACGCATAGACCTAGGTCTGATACCACTGTTGGAGAACGTAGCAGAATTTTAAAATTTTCTACGCATCATCAAGATCAATCTATGGAGTCATCTAGCAACGAGGTGAGAGGAGTGCATCTACATACCCTTGCAGATCGCGAGCGGAAGCGTTCAAGAGAACGGGGTTGATGGAGTCGTACTCGTCGTGATCCAAATCACCGATGACCAAGCGCCGAACGGACGGCACCTCCGCGTTCAACACGTACGGTTGGGAGAGACGTCTCCTCCTTCTTGATCCAGCAAGGGGAGAGGAGAGGTTGATGGAGATCCAATAGCACGACGGCATGGTGGTGGAAGCAGCGGGATCTCGGCAGGGCTTCGCCAAGCACCGACGAGAGGGAGAGGTGTCACGGGGGGAGAGGGAGGCGCCAGGGACTTGGGTGCGGCTGCCCTCCCTCCCCTCCACTATATATAGGGGGCCTGGGGGGCGCCGGCCCCTACAGATCCCATCTAAGGGGAGGGGGCGGCGGCCTAGGACTGGCTTGGCCCCCAAGGCAGGTGGAGGCGCCCCCACCCCCTTAGGGTTTTGAACCCTAGGCGCAAGGGAGGCCCAAGGGGGGCGCACCAGCCCACCAGGGGCTGGTTCCCTTCCCACTTCAACCCATGGGGCCCTCCGGGATAGGTGGCCCCACCCGGTGGACCCCCGGGACCCTTCCGGTGGTCCCGATACAATACCGATGACCCCCAAAACTTTCCCGGTGGCCGAAACTGGTCTTCCTATATATAAATCTGTACCTCCAGACCATTCCGGAACTCCTCGTGACGTCCAGGATCTCATCCGGGACTCCGAACAACTTTCGGGTTACCGCATACTTATATCTCTACAACCCTAGCGTCACCGAACCTTAAGTGTGTAAACCCTACGGGTTCGGGAACCATGCAGACATGACCGAGACAACTCTCCGGCCAATAGCCAACAGCGGGATCTAGATACCCATGTTGACTCCCACATATTCCACGATGATCTCATCGGATGAACCACGATGTCGAGGATTCAATCAATCCCGTATTCAATTCCCTTTGTCAATCGGTACGTTACTTGCCCGAGATTCGATCATCGGTATCCCAATACCTCATTCAATCTCGTTACCGGCAAGTCACTTTACTCGTTCCATAATGCATGATCCCGTGACCAACTACTTAGTCACACTGAGCTCATTATGATGATGCATTACCGAGTGGGCCCAGAGATACCTCTCCATCATACGGAGTGACAAATCCCAGTCTCGATTCATGCCAACCCAACAAACACTTTCGGAGATACCTGTAGTGCACCTTTATAGCCACCCAGTTACGTTGTGACGTTTGGTACACCCAAAGCACTCCTACGGTATTCGGGAGTTGCACAATCTCATGGTCTAAGGAAATGATACTTGACACTTAGAAAAGCTCTAGCAGACGAACTACGCGATCTTGTGCTATGCTTAGGATTGGGTCTTGTCCATCACATCATTCTCCTAATGATGTGATCCCGTTATCAATGACATCCAATGTCCATGGTCAGGAAACCGTATCCATCTATTGATCAATGAGCTAGTCAACTAGAGGCTCACTAGGGACATGTTGTGGTCTATGTATTCACACATGTATTACGATTTCCGGATAACACAATTATAGCATGAACAATAGACAATTATCATGAACAAGGAAATATAATAATAACCATTTTATTATTGCCTCTAGGGCATATTTCCAACAAATGTCGCCCGCGGTTGTCGGAGTAGATGAAGCGGTCGGGGTAGATGACGGCGACGCTGGCGACAAGATGGTGCTGGACGAAGACGACAGGGGTGGACGGACGGCGGCGGCTACGAAGGTAGCGGCGGCCAAAGAAGAGCGGCGGCGGCGGCGGCCGCGGCGGCTAGGTAAGGAGTGTGGTGGTGGTGCTCGAAGTAGGCGAAGAACCCTGACAGCGTGACGAAGACCGGCGCGGACGGTGGTGTTCCCGCGCCAAGGGAGACGGCGCGGCGCATACCACGGGGGGTCGACGCGCGTTGACGGTGGAGTGGACCGCAGGCCGCGGCACTACGGCCCGAAAGGGCGACGCAACGGCGGCAGGCGGGTCGGGGCGGCGGCTGGGACCGCGGGCCGCGACGCTGCGGCCCATAGGGGCGACGCAATGGCGGTTTGCGAGTCAGTGCAACCGCGGGGACGGCCTTGGGACGGCGGCGTGGACCGCGTGCCACGCTCGCTACGGCCCGACGGTGCGACGCAGCGGCGGCGCGAGGGTCGGTGCAGCCACGAGACGGCCTAGAGCGGACGCCCTCGGGGCGGCAGGGGACCGCGGGCCGCGGCACTATGGCCCGAAGGGGCGACGCAGCGGTGACGCGGGTCCGTGCAGCCGGGAGAAGAACCACGGGGCGGCGGCGCTGCGGCCCGACGGGGCGACGCAGCAGCAGCCCGATGCTCGATCAGTAGAGAGACGCGCTGAACTCGGGACGGTCTTCACGGGGCCTGCGGAGGCGTGCGCAACCGACGGGCCAGGTTGGTCGCACGGCGTAGGATGAGGCGGATCGCGGCGGCGGGCGGGTGATCAATCCGATCGCGCGCGAGCTCGGGGACGCCGCTCGGTGGAGGCATGGTTGCGGCGGAGTCCGAGATGAAGCCGGCGGCGGCGGTCAGCAGGGCGGCTATGATTGGCCGCTGCATGACGCGAGGCCGCCGGGTCGGGATGATGCAGGAGTCCCGGTCGGAGCAGGGCGGTGACGGCCGGCATAGATTGACGGGCGGGCCGGCGTACGAACGGCGGCGGCGAAGGGCCGCCGATTGATGCGAGGCCACCCGGTCGGGGCGACCGCGGGTTGACGCGCGGACGACGCGCGAGGCCGCCGGGTCGGTGAAGAAGCCGACCGATCACGCCGGTGTTGGAGTAGAGGTGCACGGAGTCGACGGCGGCGGTGGGCGACGCAAACCGGATAACATAGACCGGAAAACCAAAAAGTAGACGCCGAGCAAAGCGACCGACGAGAGAGAGAAAATCCGGATCAAAGGATCGGGAAAAAAAGACTCTCTAGGGCAGCCGGTCAACACGACCGGCAGACGAACACTAGGTACGGGCGGCGCGGCCCCCGGCGGCGGTCATGAAGGCCGACCGCCCCGGGGGCGGCGCGCGGGTGCGGAAGCGGCGACGGTTAGGGTTTAAAACCCGGAAACTGATATCATGTTAGAAGGGAGAGAGGTGTTTGGTGGAATTGTTCGTTATATTGCTTGAGCCTCGTGGGCATATATATATAGGAGTACATGATCTACTTGAAATACAAGGCAAGCCAGAATATTTACTAGTCTAACCTATATTTCCTAATGCAATCACGTTACTCAACAATCAGCACCAGATAATTAGCATTTTTCTTGCCCATTCTCTTCAGAGTCCATTTATACCAACTGAATGATTATGTAGTAAATAATCTCTATTTCTTTTGTCATTTCTATAAGGTATTGTCATCCATTGTCATTTTGATGGGAAAAAAACCTTATTGGTACATGAAGATTTTAGATACTAGATCAATTGTTTTTTTGAAAAAATCCACAAAATTTTGCCAACCATTGCGTCCTTCATCCAGGGCGACGAGGAGCTGCACAGCAGAGAGGTGCCGCCGCCTGGGCAAGGCAAGGATAGGCAATGGGTCGATGCAAAGCAGGAAAAATACGGCACCAGATTCAGCTAGCATTTGCCCAAGTCATATGATGGATGGACTTAGATGGAGATGTGACGACCCCAAAAGCTGTCAGGGAGAGTTTCATCATTATAAGGTCACATTTGCTTTGGGTGGGAGGCTCCAACCCCTCCTCGAGATCAGATCACCGCCTCATGTTCTGTATGACAGACAGTTCTACAGCCTGTTCTGTTAGTAACTAACCACATACAAGTGTGTGAATCCTGTGCCGTCAGAGAACATACAAATCCGGAGCATAATGCTGCACTTAGTAGGATTGCATAGTGACAGAGTGCAGTACTAACTCACCTAGGAAACCCCAAAGGTAGTGTTGCAGAAAGAGCCATCAGTGAGCATGGGCAACAGAAACAAGACGAGAGAAGAATTCAAATGAGCAAGTGTGTCAGCTCCTTTTGAATTCGAAGTGAACAAAGGCAAAAAGAAAAAAAAAAGAGAGAGAGAGAGAGAGAGAGAGAGAGAGAGAGAGAGAGAGAGAGACCAGGTTCAGATTTGCTCGGATTCACCTGATGAATCAGGTGTACCATATGGCGACCCAAGTTGCCACTGAGCTTTTCATCACAACGGTGGTCTCTTTTTAGAGTGTTTCAGCTATGAGACCTACGCGCTAGCCAACTGCGCCACCACCCCACTTGTTGTCCTGGAAGCGAAACAAACATCCTTATACAGATCTGAGGATAATTGCCATATTTTGCTCTTGTTTCTGTAACATGTTTCCTGACATATACCACTTCCCTTCCAAGGCCGGCCGAGAGCTACATCGATTTAAATACTTCTTCCGATCATGCACTTTAAAAGCAACATGCATAATTTTCTACTAGTTCTTCGACCGTGCATGGTGAATTATAGAGGGACTTTTTCGTATTGGAGTCAAAGTTCAGTTTAACCATGGATGCCGATCAAGTTCTGTAAATTCTGTACGCAAATGCCTTCTTGGATTTATTCAAATATAAGGTATTAATAGACCAATACACAGACAGATAAAAGAAGAACACGAGCGCAGCGCCATTCTACCAACATGATCATGTTCCCAACTTCCAAGGACTGCAGGCTTACGGCGTGTCAATATTCAGGATATAGACGTACAGTTACGCAACACCACAAAACTTCACAGACATTGCATCAAGGTTCAGGTACTTGAGTACTGGCAACTTCACTGAAGATAGTTAATCCAGGGGTTGCACATGAACAGCCAGACGCAGAACACCTTAGTGCCGATATTTTGGTGGAGTAATCCTTGGGAGCAATCACCAGAACACCTTAATCATTCGTTTACAGCTAACTGTAGCAAAGATAAATAAATAAACAGCTAACTGTAGCATTTACATAATTTCCTTCTCGTAACCCATAACCATAACCAGAAATTCAGGATCGCAGTATGCGTTGTGGCATTTCATTCATCACGAACCGGAACAGGGAGTCTCAAACTTGTGGAGCTTCAGTGGGACATCGATCATTTCTTGTGCAGAAGAACTAGTACTGGAGCAACTGGCCTATTGATCATTTCAAACTTGCAGCTCACCCATGCATCAGCAGGCAAGCTTGACGCAAATGATTCAACAATATCGAATTCATCCCTACAGATAAGAAAGCGATGAAGATGAATGGATTCAGTCTTAAGTGATAGTTGATTGGAGTTTGACATTAAACAACAATATTCTGATGGCATCTTACAAGCAAGCCTATAATCAAATATTATTAACCGCCAAATACCTACGCTACAAAAAAATTCCATCGTCATGATGAAGGATGGCCGATCCACCTTCTTCTGGCTAGATACTTGGCGTCATCAACTACCGGTAGCTGCCGCTTTTCCAAATATTTTCTCTCACTCAACTGAGCCTAATATTTGGGTACCCTCAGTCATGTCTGACAGTGTATATCTAATGTGAGGAATCGCATAACCAACATGGCCTCCCTCCAATTGCAGTCTCTCTTGTCTTTGTTGCAGTGTAGAAAGAGAATGGAAGAATTGGCAGTTCTATTCATCCGTTGACAGTGTACATACAACAAGGCATGCATGCCGTTAACCACTAACAACCTTGGCTAAACTCTAGCTAACAGCCCTACAGACTAAGGTGCAGATCATGTGCAGTAGAACGTGCAACAGATCGTGTGCATGTGGGTGTAGCTAGTCCTGAGGATGCGTTCCAACATGCAGGACTTCCAGTTTGAGCTTGCTACCGACAAATGCTTCCTCAAGCATGCCAGGGCCGGCCCTGTGTTTCGGGAGGCCCTAGGCGAACTGGACGACATGGGCCCCCAAGTCAAAGAACCCTTCAGTGGTTGAATTTTCAGATCACTTTCTTTCTTTCTTTCTTTCTTCTCCCTTTTTAGCACCCGACAAATGCATCTTAGGCAACATGACAGGCTAATGTCCTAAAATTACGAAATAAAGAGTATGCAAAGAATTACAAATTTATAGATCGGATGATCGGAACCCTAGACATGTATACAGAATGGCAGAAAATTAGGATGGTTGAATACAATAATGTGAAAGATTGAATTAGAAAATTATACATCAAAAATTTGAAACTTCATGGGATGAATCATGGATGGATAGTAGAATAGACAGACTAAAAAACTACTGAAAATCTGAAATTGGGGGATGGATCATGGATGAATAGTTGAATAGACGTACTAAAAAACTACTGAAAATCTGAAATTGAGGGATGGATGGATGGATACGTACTGAATCGGCCGTCACATATGTATAATGTATTGCCATATTGCCGGAAGGCCGGATTGCCGGAATGGCGGACTGCTGCGCGCGGCGGCGACAACAAGCGGCCGAGGCGCCGAGCGAGGAGCGACGGAGGGACGGGCCGATGAGACGAGGAAGACAGAACCAACGAGCGACGAAAAAGAAAAGACAGATCAATTGATCGATTTGTTTTGCACGTACGCATTTCAATCAGTCTTTTGCGGCTGTGACTTGCGTGCGCCGATGCTCAGCTACCTAGTGATCTGAAGGACCGAGCCCATCTCGTATTTTCTTTCATAATTTTTCCCTTTATCTATTTTCTTCTCGCTATACTATATATTAACATCCATACCTGCGACAAGTAATTCGGAACGGAAGGAGTATGTGTACTTCATCATAGCCCCCTCCCAGCCTGGGCCCTGGGCCGTCGCCCCTCGGGCCATACCCTAGGGCCGGCCCTGAAGCATGCCTACAACCTCCTCATGCACGAGGAGGCCATAGATCCAAATGCCGCCTCAATTTGGGAAAGCAAGGTGCCGAACAAAGTCAAGGGCTTTGGCTGGCTACTATTCTGCAATCGCCTCGACACCAAGCTAAACCTCCACCACAAGCACATTGTGGACTCAAGCTCCTGCCCGAGATGCCAACTACGCACCTATTCCCCCACTACCCCTTTGCCACACGGATTTGACAACGCCTAGGTGTCAATCTACATCAACAGGATATCAATACTATTTGGGAGGTGCAGACGCCTATATACCTCTAACAGCAACAGTGTGGCATGCCGCACTCATCGACGCCCTATGGAAGATTTGGGATGCAAGGGATCGCGCACCTTCCGTGATCGTTGCATCGATTTACTAAACCGGCTGACAAGGTAGCCGCCGATTAAGGCTATACCTTTCTTCTCGTCTACTCTGATGATGTAACTAACTGGCCTCGGCCATCTATTTCAGGTGCAGGCCACACTGGCAATCAGCAATTACTGAAAAACCCAACAAACTAGCAATCACTGACACAATATTAGCAGTTGCGAACTGATATTTACCTTCCACCCAGATGCCCAATGTAGACAAGGACACTTATGAGTCCCCCTGAGCTAACAATTCTGCTGGCAGCTTGCAGTGCCAGCTCAGTTGTCTCAGGTACTGTTATTATTGTTTTATCTCCTCCTGGAAGGTAGCCCAGATTGAATGCTACAAGCCTAAAAGTACCATGTTTAAGATCACAGTTACTTGAACTGCTGATTTCAGGATAACGGAATCATATAATTAAAACCAATGAAGTAAAATAACTTGATCACCTGACAGGAGAATCTTTTGGAACAATATCCTCCATTCTACTGTGACACATTGCAAACAACTCGACTAGCTCCATCTGAAGAAAAGAAAACTAGAGTTCAGCCAGAACATGACACAAAAGTGAGGTTTGATGAGAATGTCGTAGTGCAAACCGAACGCTAGCTTGGTGGCTAGAGTTTACTGGGGTAAACTCACCCACCCGTGTTCAATCGACGGGGTGTGCTATCTGCATTAGTTTTGCAGAGATGACTCAAGTTCTACCTAATAACATACAGTTAACTAGTTAAGGGAGGGAATTTTCAATTAGAATGTCGTGGTGGGTCTTTTTTTTTCCTTCTTCTTCCAAATGGTAAGATCCAAGCAAAATATCAAAATGAGAACACTTAAGACTAAGAATAGTGGCGCTTGGCGAACTTATGTGAGTATAACAACATATTTAATCATGTACACGGTTTTATGTTTCTTCATCTTTCGTCTCTTCGTAAATTCTCTCTTTATCAAAGGAAACTCATAAGAGAAGCCACATTGTGTAGCCCTCAAACAGACCAGCAACAATGCTAAGTTGCTTCAAATGCACATACCTCGCGACTGTCGACGGCCATTTTCAGAAAAGAGGCGGTGCTATCTATCGCGGAATCTTGGATGTCCATCCCGTAAACACGCCCTCTGCCGGTGTCATCGGACACCATCTTCAGCAGAGCAAACGTATCATTCCCGTTCCCACAGGTGGCATCGACCACCGTGTCTCCTCTCTGAACGATACTCCTCCACACCCTAATAATCAGGTAACAGCGTAACAACAGTTAGAACGAGAATGCTGCCCTGCCCTGCTGCTAGAACGCCACTCGGGTTGGGGGGGAAATGTGTTTAATTTCAGCAACGGGAAGGAAGCAGAGTGCCTACGCGTGGGCTACCTCGGTGGCCTTGCGCTTGCCGGCGACGAAGCCCACCACCGCCTCCTCCGGCCCTGCAACCAATCCCGGTCACGACGTCGCACGGCCGGCACGCGTTATTGAAGGGGGAAGAATAGATAATACGAACCTGCGGCGGAGAGCGGGTCGGCGAGCTGCGCGGCGGAGAGGTGCCGCCGCTTGGGCAGGACGAGCGGAGGGGATGGGGTGAAGCTGGGGATTCGTCGGAGAGGAGATGGAGTCTGGGAGCGGCGGAGGAGCAGCGAGAGCGGAGGGCGCAGCAGTGACGGCGGAGGCATGGCTGCTGCGGTGGCGGCGGCGGCGGCGGCGGAGGAGGAGACCGTGAGGATTGGTATTGGTACCCAGCAGACGCAGCAAAAAAAAAAGAGAGAGAGACCAGGTTCAGACTTGCTCGAGTCAATCTGATGATTCAGATGTGACTTGCAAAATCCCACCCCTACAACGCCCGCGGCGCGTCCGCGAGCAGTGGCCGGACACGCCTCAAAAAATACATTTCACATCTGAAAATCTTAAATTAGAAACCTTAAATTCATATTATTACATGCAATGTGAAACCTAATCTAAACGTAGCTCGCCCAGTGCCGCTCCCCACTCGCCCGGCCCCACCCTGGCCATGTTCGACGATCGGCTGCGCTTCTCAGAATGTGGTTTGGTCGTTGATCCGGCAACGGAACCGAGCAGACCTAGACGGCGGGAAGGGCAGCACGCCCCTGATCGAGGGGGCGTCCATCATGATGGCCCCATCTTGACAACGGCCTGGTGACCTCGCGTCGGAGTACGGTGCGAACCCTAACCCTCAATCCCCTTTCTCTATTCGTTGGTTCTAAACAAGGGGGCGATGATTGTGCGGGAGTTGATGATGTTGACTTCGAAATCTTCCTGTGCTAGGACCACTTGAGGAGCTATTCTTAGATGAACAAGTCTTATGTTGATGGTTCGACCGACACATTGGTCGATGTGAAGTAGACACCTAGTCTCCACTATGGTTGAAGGGTTTCTTAGAAGAACTTGGACATGATACGTGTAAAATCCAAATTTGGTTTCTTCCCGGCATGAATCTGGATGTTTGTTTGAGGATCATGAACATAGATGAAGATTGTCTCAGTATGACTGCAGTAGGGCCCAAGTTCCAATTTTTTAAGTTGTATGTGCACCAAGCTGACCTGTACAGTGATCTTCATTTCGATTATGTTTGCATTATAGGCTCACCATCACTAACTAAAGTTTTGAGCCCTCAAAAACCAATGATTTCTGCACAGAATTCCATGAGGAGTCCTAGGTTGAAGACAATGGTAACAAAGGGCAACTTGATGTATGAACAGGGGCTGCAGTGGTAGAACATCCAATAATATTGGACAAAAAGGGAGGTGATGTAAAAGAGTACCCATTGCAGAGGACAAAGAAAGTGACATGGATGGCAGTGATGATAGTGACTATGCAGATCAGGTTGATTGAGACAATGACATCGACAAAGATTATGATGATTTGTTTCTAGAGTGGGTCAATGAGGAGCCTCAAGATATTAAAGCAAAAAAGACAAAGGAGCATCACATTGATTCTGACTATGATTATGATGATCTTCAGCTCCCAACTTTAGAAAATGAGGAAGAAGAGTCAGATCATGAAGTGGTTTGGAGAAAGGAAAAAAGAAGAAAAATAAGAATGTAAAGCTTAGGACATTCGAACCAAAGGACATGATTGCTCCCACATTTGAGATAGGGATAGTGTTCCGTAATTGTTGATCTCAAAGCAATCCAAGAGTATAGTATCCAGAATAGTGGTGCTATCAAGTATGCCAAGAATGATAAGCAAAGGATCAAGGCACACTATGAGGAAAATTGTCTGTGGTATCTATTTGCAGCTCCTGACAGTAGGAATCAGAGTTATGTGGTGAAAACTGTTGGAAATATGCCCTAGAGGCAATAATAAATTGATTATTATTATATTTCCTTGTTCATGATAATCGTTTACTATCCATGCTAGAATTGTATTGATAGGAAACTCAGATACATGTGTGGATACATAGACAACACCATGTCCCTAGTAAGCCTCTAGTTGACTAGCTCGTTGATCAATAGATGGTTACGGTTTCCTGACCATGGACATTGAATGTCGTTGAAAACGGGATCACATCATTGGGAGAATGATGTGATGGACAAGACCCAATCCTAAGCCTAGCACAAAGATCGTGTAGTTCGTATGCTAAAGCTTTTCTAATGTCAAGTATCATTTCCTTAGACCATGAGATTGCGCAACTCCCGGATACCGTAGGAATACTTTGGGTGTGCCAAACGTCACAACGTAACTGGGTGGCTATAAAGGTACACTACAGGTATCTCCGAAAGTGTCTGTTGGGTTGGCACGAATCGAGACTGGGATTTGTCACTCCGTGTGACGGAGAGGTATCTCTGGGCCCACTCGGTAGGACATCATCATAATATGCACAATTTGATCAAGGAGTTGATCATGGGATGATGTGTTATGAAACGAGTAAAGAGACTTGCCGGTAACGAGATTGAACAAGGTATCGGGATACCGACAATCGAATCTCGGGCAAGTACAATACCGCTAGACAAAGGGAATTGAATACGGGATTGATCGAATCCTCGAGATCGTGGTTCATCCGATGAGATCATCGTGGAACATGTGGGAACCAACATGGGTATCCAGATCCCGCTGTTGGTTATTGACCGGAGAACGTCTCGGTCATGTCTGCATGGTTCCCGAACCCGTAGGGTCTACACACTTAAGGTTCGATGATGCTAGGGTTATAAAGGAAGTTTGTATGTGGTTACCGAATGTTGTTCGGAGTCCCGGATGAGATCCCGGACGTCACGAGGAGTTCCGGAATGGTCCGGAGGTAAAGATTTATATATGGGAAGTCCTGTTTTGGTCACCAGAAAAGTTTCGGATTTTATCGGTAACGTACCGGGACCACCGGGAGGGTCCGGGGTCCACCAAGTGGGGCCACCAGCCCCGGAGGGCTGCATGGGCCAATTGTGGGAGGGTACCAGCCCCAGGTGGGCTGGTGCGCCCCCCCACCAAGGCCCAAGGCGCAAGGGAGAGGGAAGGGGGACAAACCCTAGGGCAGATGGGCCCTGAGGCCCACCCCAGGTGCGCCTCCCCTCTCTCCCCCCTTGGCCGCCCCCCTAGATGGGATCTAGGGCTGGCCGCCACCCCTAGGGGTGGAAACCTAGGTGGGGGCGCAGCCCCTCCCCTCCCCTATATATACTTGACGTTTTGGGCTGCCAGAGACATGAATTCTTCCCTTGTTGGTGCAGCCCTACCCCTCTCTCCTCCTCGTCTCTTGCGGTGCCTGGCGAAGCCCTGCTGGAGTACCATGCTCCTCCACCACCACGACGCCATTGTGCTGCTGCTGGATGGAGTCTTCCTCAACCTCTCCCTCTCTCCTTGCTGGATCAAGGCATGGGAGACGTCACCGGGTTGTACGTGTGTTGAACGCGGAGGTGCCGTCCGTTCGGCACTAGGATCTCCGGTGATTTGGATCACGACGAGTACGACTCCTTCAACCCCGTTCTCTTGAACGCTTCCGCATAGCGATCTACAAGGGTATGTAGATGCACTCTCCTTCCCCTCATTGCTGGTTTCTCCATAGATAGATCTTGGTGACACGTAGGAAAATTTTGAATTTCTGCTACGTTCCCCAACAGTGGCATCATGAGCTAGGTCTATTGCGTAGATTCTATGCACGAGTAGAACACAAAGTAGTTGTGGGCGTTGATTTTGTTCAGTATACTTACCATTACTAGTCCAATCTTGTTTCGACGGTATTGTGGGATGAAGCGGCCCGGACCGACCTTACACGTACTCTTACGTGAGACTGGTTCCACCGACTGACATGCACTAGTTGCATAAGGTGGCTAGCGGGTGTCTGTCTCTCCCACTTTAGTCGGATCGGATTCGATGAAAAGGGTCCTTATGAAGGGTAAATAGCAATTGGCATATCACGTTGTGGTTTTTGCGTAGGTAAGAAACGTTCTTGCTAGAAACCCATAGCAGCCACGTAAAACATGCAAACAACAATTAGAGGACGTCTAACTTGTTTTTGCAGGGTATGCTATGTGATGTGATATGGCCAAGAAGAATGTGATGAATGATATGTGATGTATGAGATTGATCATGTTCTTGTAATTGGAATCACGACTTGCATGTCGATGAGTATGACAACCGGCAGGAGCCATAGGACTTGTCTTAATTTATTTATGACCTGCGTGTCAACATAAATGTCATGTAATTACTTTACTTTATTGCTAACCTTTAGCTGTAGTAGTAGAAGTAATAGTTGGCGAGACAACTTCATGAAGACACGATGATGGAGATCATGATGAATGAAGATCATGGTGTCATGCTGGTGACGATGATGGTCATGGAGCCCCGAAGATGGAGATCAAAAGGAGCAATATGATATTGGCCATATCATGTCACTATTTGATTGCATGTGATGTTTATCATGTTTATACATCTTATTTGCTTAGAACGACGGTAGTAAATAAGATGATCCCTCATTAAAATTTCAAGAAAGTGTTCCCCCTAACTATGCACCGTTGCAACAGTTCGTTGTTTCAAAGCACCACGTGATGATCGGGTGTGATAGATTCTGACTATGATTGAGACAATGACATCGACAAAGATTATGATGATTTGTTTCTAGAGTGGGTCAATGAGGAGCCTCAAGATATTAAAGCAAAAAAAGGCAAAGGAGCATCACATTGATTCTGACTATGATTCTGATGATCTTCAGCTCCCAACTTTAGAAAATGAGGAAGAAGAGTCAGATCATGAAGTGGTTTGGAGAAAGGAAAAAAGAAGAAAAATAAGAATGTAAAGCTTAGGACATTCGAACCAAAGGACATGATTGCTCCCACATTTGAGATAGGGATAGTGTTCCGTAATTGTTGATCTCAAAGCAATCCAAGAGTATAGTATCCAGAATAGTGGTGCTATCAAGTATGCCAAGAATGATAAGCAAAGGATCAAGGCACACTATGAGGAAAATTGTCTGTGGTATCTATTTGCAGCTCCTGACAGTAGGAATCAGAGTTATGTGGTGAAAACATATGTTGGAACTCACACATGTAGTAAAGAGTGGAAGCTGAAAGCATTCTCTGCAAAATATTTGGTTGCAAGGTATATTCAAAACTTTAGGGCAGATGACAAGATGACACTCATAAAATTTTCAAGGTTGGTGCGACAAGACTATAACATGACTGTGACAAGAAGCAAGCTACAAAGGGCAAGAAGGATAACCATGAAGTTAGTCAATGGGGATGAGGAGAAGCAATACATCATGCTATGGGATTATGTCGAGGAGATAAGAAGGTCGAATCCTGGGAGCAGCATTCATGGAACTTCTATAGGCTATACATGTCATAGATGCGTGTAACAGGTTTTTTTATCAGGATGCAGGCCACTAATCTGCATTGATGGGTGTCACCTGAAGAACAAGCATGGTGGGCAGTTATTGATTGCAGTAGGTGTTGATCCAAACGATTGCATTTTCCATATAGCAATTGTTGTAGTTGAAGTGGAGGACACCCCAACATGGAAATGGTTTCTACAAACTTTGAAGGAAGAATTGAACATAGATAACACATCACCCTAGACTATTATGAGTGATAGACAAAAAGGGTTGGTAAATGTTATTTGTGCTCTGTTCCCTGACGATAAATATAGTTGCTTACATCATGAATAAAGTGATCACTAGGTTGATCAACTTCAATAGTAGTAAAAAATAGCACTCCCAATTCATGATGATCCGATGCATGTATCTGTATGAATAAAAAGTGTTTCTTTTATGTAATTTATAATGGTTTCTTTATTACCAATTTATTTTCATGTTTAAGTTCAAAATTATTACACATAATTCAGAAGGCCAAAATGAAGGAAATATGCCCTAGAGGCAATAATAAAGTTGTTATTTTATATTTCCTTATATCATGATAAATGTTTATTATTCATGCTAGAATTGTATTAACCGGAAACTTGATACATGTGTGGATACATAGACAAAACATCGTGCCCCTAGTAAGCCTCTACTAGACTAGCTCATTAATTAAAGATGGTTAAGTTTCCTAACCATAGACATGTGTTGTCATTTGATGAACGGGATCACATCATTAGGAAAATGATGTGATGGACAAGACCCATCCGTTAGCTTAGCATAATGATCGTTCAGTTTTATTGCTATTGCTTTCTTCATGTCAAATACATATTCCTTCGACTAAGAGATTATGCAACTCCCGGATACCGGAGGAATGCCTTGTGTGCTATCAAACGTCACAACGTAACTGGGTGATTATAAAGATACTCTACATGTATCTCTGAAGGTGCTTGTTGAGTTGGCATAGATCGAGATTAGGATTTGTCACTCCGAGTATCGGAGAGGTATCTCTGGGCCCTCTCGGTAATACACATCATAAGCTTGCAAGCAAACGACTAAGGATTTAGTCACGAGGTGATGTATGACGGAACGAGTAAACATACTTGCCGGTAACGAGATTGAACTAGGTATGAAGATACCAATGATCGAATCTCGGGCAAGTAACATACCGATGGACAAAGGGAATTACGTATGTTGTCATAACGGTTCGAACGATAAAGATCTTCATAGAATATGTAGGAGACAATATGGTCATCCAGGTTCTGCTATTGGTTATTGACCGGAGAGGTGTCTCGGTCATGTCTACATAGTTCTCGAACCCTTAGAGTCCGCACGCTTAATGTTCGTTGATGATATAGTATTATATGAGTTATGTGATTTGGTGACCGAATGTTGTTTGGAGTCCCGAATGAAATCATGGACATGAAGAGGAGTCGCGAAATGGTCGAGAGTAAAGATTGCTATATAGGGCGATGGTATTCGGACACCAGAAGTGTTCCAGAGGGTACCTGGTACTTATTGGGTCACCGGAAAGGAGTTTCGGGCACCCCCGGCAAAGATATGGGCCTGATGGGCCAAGTGAGGGAACACACCAGCCCTGGTGCGCCCCCATGGAGGACAACCCTATGAGGAGGAGGAGGAAAGAGGGGAGGGCAAGGAAAGTGTGGGTTAGGATTCCTACTTCTTTCCCTCTCCCCTCTTCTTTCCTTCCCCCTCGGTTATATATGGCAGGGGGGCACGCGGCTTGGGAGGGACTCCAAGTAGAATTCCTCCTACTTGGGCATCTCCTATGGATGCTCCTCCCTCCCTCCCACCTATATAAACGAGGAGGGGGCGCCTAGCACACAACAAACAATTTCCTGGCCGTGTGCGGCACCCCCTCCACAGTTTACACCCTCGGTCATATCTTCGTGGTGCTTAGATGAAGCCCTGCGAGGATCACTTCACCATCACCGTCACCACACCATCGTGCTGATGGAACCCATCTACTACCTCGACGTCTTGCTGGATCAAGAAGGCGAGGGACATCACCGAGCTGAACGTGTGCAGTACTCGGAGGTGTCGTGCGTTCGGTACTTGATCAGTCGGAGCTAGAAGAAGTTCGACTACATCAACCGCGTTGTCAAACGCTTCCGCTTATGGTCTACAAGGGTACGTACACACTCTTCCCCTCGTTGATATGCATCTCCATAGATAGATCATTATGTGTGTGTAGAAATTTTTTGTTTTCCATGCAACGTTTCCCAACACAAAAGGCACTATACCATCCAGCCACTCTCCATTTACTACTAGATTCCCTACATGGGTAAAGCTACATACAAACTTGGGTGTACATTTATGGGAAAAGCTATGTATGGACTTGGGTGTATAAATGTGCACCTATTATTTTTCAAAACTTCTAAGTACCTATGTATGATTCATGTATATAGAACAATATACATCAAGAGATCAGGAAACATGAGTAAAATTGTAAATCTCAAGGACTATGTACACCATTGTTTGGATGTTGGCTCCACCACCGATCCACTACAGTTCATATATGACAGAGAATGTGGCGATGAACTATTCACATATATTATAATTTTATTCTTGAAATTTAATACTATAAATTCTCGCAACAACATGTGTGGTGTTCTCTAGTTAAATTAGTACATGGCTACAAACTAATTTTTTGTGCAAATCTGAAGGCATCCTCATCCAAAAGTTTAGTTGCATCTACTGTTCATGATGTTAGCTAGGAGAACCTATGAGTGCGCCATGTTCTGATGCAAGATGTAAGTTAATTACTTAGCTTATTGACAGTTCCGCTACACATCATTTCTTAGTGCTTGTTTTTTGGACTAATTGCACCTCCTCCTCTAAGCTGTAGGAACTCAACAATGTCAGGTTGCACATCCTCCTCCTCTTCCAGGGAACGATTTTATTGCAAGACATAAGGATGCACTGCCATGGAGGTCAACGAAAGCAACCATACAAGTGGTAGGACCGAAGAAAAAGAAGAATTCCAAAGAAAAGGAGAAAGAAAATGTGGTTCCTAGGAAAAGGAATTAGTAGATTGTAAAGTGATGATGTTGCTTCATTTTGGATAGGCATAGAAGGTAGCAAAGCGATGATGATGCTTAATTTTGGTAGTTACTTCATGTTGTTGGAGATGTTGCAAACCTAATTCGTATTATTTTGGTGGTTATGTATTGATGGTCAAGTTGATATTGTTCTGTTCCAATCAGAATAGTTGTCATGTTGAAAATATGATATGACATGCTAAGGCATGGTCATGTTCCCAAATTGAATTGTTATTCTGTCATGTTTTCAAATATTTTGATTTTAATGTTAAATCTGGTACAAAATGAATTGCAATACTCAACAACATATATATGGGTTTATGCACGCTACTTGATGGTCACGTGAGCAGGTGGAGGCGTGTTTAGGACCTCGGGTGCAGAACTTAAAATGTTTTGGGACACAAATACTTAGTTTCACAGTTTTAGGACATACTTGATGCCTTCTGAATAGTTATAGGATTGCTGATGTCATTTACTCTCTTTTTGCGAGAAAACTTCTGATCCATTCATCTTCAATCATGGAAGTACAACGAACACTAGTCGGGATGTCATCGTGCTAAGGCCTCATAGGACCAGCACAGCAGAACAGCAACCGCCGCCGATGAAGAGCAGTGTAGATCGAAATGATCGAACTTGAAAACACATGAACGTAGACGAACTACGACCAGATCCAAGCAAATCCACAAGGACATATCTGCTAGAGACACACCTCCACACGGCCACCGATGATGCTAGACACACAATCAGGAAGGGGCTATACGGGGAGAACCTTATTTCATCTTCAGGGAGCCGCCGCCGTCTCGGCTTCTTGAGCAGAACACAAATCCTAACAAAACACGAAGGAACAACTGAAAACAGAGCCCTCCCGCCGATAAGGGCCAGGATCCACCGCGCCACCATGGCCCTAAGGCCATCGGAGACAAGGCGGATCGATGATGGCGCCGATGCGAGGCAAGGGAACCCTAGACTTCTCTAGGGGATATTCTGATAATATTTGTACAAGCTTGATATTAATGTCTACTAACCTCCATCCACTTAAAAGATGTCATGCTGTAAAAAATAGAACTACCATGTGAAAATGAACAGAAGAAAACAAGATATTTGGGATTGAAAAATATATGTGACATTGCAAAAAAAATGGTTTCACAATAGCTCCCCTAGCCCGGTGGCTGTGGGAGTTCGGGCACACACACGAGGTCGCAGGTTAGATCCCCCTGTCTAGCTTCGACGGGAGCAGCTACACAATGACTTTCGTGCTCCAAGATTCGTGTGATGGCAGGGACGGCGTTCACTGGGGTTAGCCCCCGGCGAACGGTCGCCACTTATAACATTATCCTGTTTTTTAGATCAACTCGTACGGATTTTTTTTGAGAATTAACTCGTACGGAATTGGAAAGTTGAACCGTGTTGGAGACTGAATTGAATCGAAAGGTATTGGGCCGTCGAGGTATCTGACCCAATTGATTGCCATCCGTTTCTCAAAAAAATTGATTGACACCCATGTCGAATTAGGGGGGGGGGGGGCTCCGCCCTTATAACATCGGCCCAGGCCGCCACCGTCCCCAAATCATCGAATCGAAAGCTAGGGTTCCAAACCAATACGTGGGAATTCCCTCGAGTTAGAGTTTTATTTCTCTCGAGGCGATCTGATCCCCGTCGTTGAGATCGTTCTCTTCCCTACCTCTGTTGTGCGCTCCGGCCCCCTCCCTTCGAGCAGGCGTGCGGGGCCGATCCTGGTCCAAGCGGGACTGGGGTGGGAGGGGTTCTAGGGTTATCCTCAAGGCCCGGTGTTCCAATCGGGTTAGGGTTTGAAGTTTTCCATGTCGTTGGACGGAGCTTCGGGATCGCGCTCTGCAGGTCCCTCCGAGACGGACGACGTAACAACATTGATGAAGGAGCTAGGTCTTCGAGAGGAGGACCTTGACGATGTGGTGTCCAATGAAGATGAGGCGCCACCGCCGGTGGCACGCTGGATCGCGCTGGTTCGGGTGCACACACCCAAATCATACAACCAATTTTGTTTTTTTAAGAATACGAGGGCGGCGTGGGATCTAGCTTAGGAGGTCCAGTTCAAACCGCTTGAAGACAATCTGTACACAGCCCAGTTCTCATGTTTGGGCGATTGGGAGAGAGTAACACGCGATGGTCCATGGAAATTTCGGGGAGACGCCATTATTCTGAAACCATATGACGGATTGGCAAAACCGTCAACAGTTCAACTTGATACTATCGAGATCTGGCTGCAGATTCATGATGTCCTACCATTGTATGCTCATCTGGTGCCATCTCTAGCTCAAAAAGCTGGAGAAGTCTTATATGCAGAACCCCAATCACATGACTTTGTGGGGAATTTCCATCGGGTTTGGGTCCGGATTAATGTCAACAAGCCTTTGAAGAATGCAGTTTCTATGATAAGGGATGGAAAGCGCCAAATTTATAGGGTTAAATATGAGCAGCTTCTAGACTGGTGTGCGGTCTGTGGTAAGCTGGGCCACCTTTTCAAAGAACATGGCAATGGAATCCACTCTCGTACAGCACTGGTTTTCAAAGACCTTCGAGCCTCCTAGTCTATGTGCACAGGACAGGGTCCCGATGGGGGCCGTGGCCGGAGGGGAGGCCGAAGAGGAGGCAGGGGTGCTCGGGAAAACGGTAACTTTTCTCATGAAGATGTGGGCAGTGAAAGGAAGGAGGATTATACCTCAAAAGTTGATACAGATATGACAAAGGCGGACTATGTCAGGAAGAGGACGCAGATGCAACATGTGCCACAATCAAGTCATAATGCGCCTGTTACAGGAGGACAGGGGGCGACCCTTGCACTGCCATCTCCCCTCACTGATCCTTTGAATCCGAGCAGCAAACAGGACCTGAAGAGGGCTAAAACAGATGCAGTAGCTGATGATTTGCAGAAGAGTGGCGATCTTGGCAAGATTGTCTCATCGTTGGTGGGCTCCTTCGAGGAGCGCCGCCGGGCCCAATGAATATATTTTGCTAGAACTGTCGTTGTGCGGGTAAAGCTGCGACAGTCCGTGAACTTCTTGATTTCGCAAGGCAATTTACCCCTACCCTGTTGTGCGTCGTTGAAACTCAAATTGAGGGTGCTAGGGTAGAAGCTTTGGCTGGAACATTGGGTTTTGATAGCTCCTATACTGTAAGTAGTCAAGGTAGGAGTGGTGGAATAGGCTTGTTTTGGAATAATTCAATAAAGGTTGAAATTCTTGGTTACTCTGTTTATCATCTCGATGTGTCTGTTGAGGAACAAGATGCAGAGAACTGGAGGATGACTTGCGTCTATGGTGAGGCACAAACACATATGAGGCATCACACCTGGACAACCTTGAAAAATATTATCACTTTGAGCGATCTTCCATGGCTTTGCTTAGGTGATTTTAACGAGGTTTCACGTCCAGATGAACATCAAGGAGTTGGTCAGCGTAGCAACGCTGAGATCCAAGCCTTCAGAGAAGTTCTTGACGTTTGCATGTTGCTTGATTTGGGCTTCAAAGGCAATTTTTGGACTTTTGAGAAGAAGGTAACAGGTGGGACCTATACGAGGTGTAGACTTGACAAAGCTCTCGCTAACGCGTCATGGCTGGCCAAGTTCCCGCTGGCTGTGGTCACACACTTGACGGGGGTAACTTCAGATCATGCACACCTATTGCTAGAGCTGGATGCTGGTACGCATGAGCGGGGACAAAGACCATTCAGGTATGAGCTAATGTGGGAGTCGCACGAAAACTTCCATGACACTATAATTTCTAGTTGGGGGTCGGACCCCCATGCACTTCCATGGCAGAGCTAGGCCAGAAGATGAAGGATCTTGCGAATGATTTATAGAGGTGGAGCCGGGACACTTTTGGTAGTGTAAGGAAAGAGATAAAAAAACTCAAACTCATGCTTGAGGAACTTAAGAACAACCCAGTCAGAATTGGTCCTTCCCATGTTGAGCTCAAAATCAATGAAAAGCTGATAGAGATGTACTACAGGGAGGAGATTATGTGGAGGCAGAGAGCGAGGGTTGAATGGTTGTCGGCAGGGGACAAAAACACGAAGTTTTTTCACCTTCGAGCTAGTCTTCGTCGCAAGAAGAATATGATCAAAGCACTTCATAACTCGCTAGGAGTCGAGATCTCCGACCCAGCAGAGTTAAAGGTTTTGGCTAATGATTTTTATAAATCCTTATATCTATCTGAAGGGGTCCAGAACATGGATGCGGTGCTCAACCATGTCCCGAGGAAGGTGACAGCCGAGATGAACTCCAACCTGTGTGCCCCGTACACCAAAGAGGAGGTCAAGATCGCTCTATTTCAGATGTTTCTGACCAAAGCTCCGGGTCCAGACGGTTTTCCTGCTCATTTTTACCAAAAGCACTGGGAGATTTGTGGGGATGAAGTGACAAATATAGTGATAAGAATAGTGAATGGCGAGGAGAGCCCGGCAGCTATCAACGACACTGTTATAGTTTTGATCCCCAAGGTAACGAATCCCACGGTACTTGCTCAATTCCGGCCTATAAGTCTTTGCAATGTTCTGTATAAAATAGCCTCCAAAGTTATAGCAAACAGGTTGAAAATTATATTTCCTAACATAATTTCTGAGGAACAGTCTGCTTTTGTGCCTGGGAGGTTGATTATGGATAATATCATATGTGCTTATGAGTGCTTACACTTCATGAAAAGATCGAGAGCAAAATCAAACAGTTATTGTGCTTTGAAGCTAGATATGATGAAGGCATACGATAGGTTGGAATGGGCCTATCTTCCAGGTATCATGACTAAATTGGGATTTGATCATCACTGGATAGATGTGGTCATGGGCATGGTCTCTTCAGTTTCATTCTCTGTTTGTTTTAATGGCGAGAAGCTTGACTCTTTTTACGATCACGCAGTATCTGGCAGGGAGACCCAATCTCCCCCTACTTGTTCTTGATTGCTGCAGAGGGCCTTTCGTGCCTCCTTAAATCAAGTTCTCAGTCGTCTCTGACAGGTATCCAGGTGGCACCCACGGCTCCTACCGTTAACCACCTATTGTTTGCAGATGATAGCCTACTGTTATTTAAGGCGAGTGGGGAGAGTTCAACTATGGTGTCAAACCTACTTGATACATATTGCAATGCTTCGGGGCAGTGGGTCAACAATGAGAAATCCTCAATCTTTTTCAGTAAGGGTTGCCCGGTGTAGATGAGGGAAATTGTCAAGAACAATTTGCAAGTACACAATGAGTATTTGAGTGAGCGCTACCTGGGCATGCCGACAGACGTTGGCCACTCGAAGAATGGTACCACTAGTAGAAAAAGGGCCATTTGTCCCGGTTCGTAAGGGCCTTCTGTGCCGGTTTTAGAACCGGTACTAAAAGGTCGTTACTAATGCCCTTGGCCTTTAGTCCCGGTTCTTACACGAACCGGGACAGATGGGCCTCCACGTGGCCGGTGCGGCGAGCCCAGGCAGGAGGCCCTTTGGTCCCGGTTGGTGGCATCAACCGGGACCAATGGGCATCCACGCGTCAGCTGTTTAGGGGCTAGGGTTTTTGTTTTTTTCTGAAGGGGAGGGAGGATTTGGGGGTTTTGTATGGTTAATTAAGGTGTTTCATATATTGTGTTAGGTAGCTAATTAATTAATAGAGAGAAGTGTCCTCTCTTATCTCCGTGCTTGGTCGACACTATATACTATACGTATAGAGAGCACTCGACACGCTAGCTAGTAAGCAAAAATGAAGGAAATAGAAGATCGTCATGAACATATGCATACAGAGAGAAGTGATATCGACCTCTCCTTCTCCGAGAGATTGGTCGAACAACAAGTTTTCGTATATCTATCCGACGCTATTGGCTACATATATACAATATAAGATCTCTTACAATATAATCCCCTAATTATATATGAACACAGGGTCCACATAGTATTCTCCGTCTTTATCGATCACGTGGTCAAGAAATAATGCCGCCAATTCCTCTTGAATTCCTCGCATGCGATCTGGTGCTAGGAGTTCATCCCGCATCCGAAACATCTAATTTGAAGAAGGGGGTCAATACATATATATGAATGAATGAAACTCAACACAAAAGATGGTAAATAAAGTTAAATTCTGAATATTATTTCTTGCGCACTTCATATTGTTTTTTAGTGTAGCTCCGCTCACAGGTCGTGTGGCGGATGGACTCGCAAATGTAGTATCCACAGTAATTATTCCCGGCTTCCTGCCACAACCACTTTACACGAAATAGAGGTCAATCAAACTGATAAGCAAGCATGCTAAAATGGTATTGATGAAACTAGCACTTGAATCACTAGGAGATGTGCGGAACATGCTAGTAGTACTTACTTTCGGGTGTTTAAATTCCAGCTTCTTCGGCAGTCCCGGAGCTTTTGAGGTGAATTTTTTCCAAACCCTGCTAGACAAGGAAAACAATTACTTGATATCAGGAAGTGAACAAAGTTGCCGATATGGTGCGATAATGATCGATTTAACTTACTTCTCAAGAATTTCAGTCATGTCTACATACTCCTTGGGATCTTTTCATCTCGAGTCTAAGACGGTTACTAGTCCCTGCTCGAGCTTAATCTCTAGGAGAATATAGTGGAACCTGCGCACGCATGCATAACTCATCAATTACATTACTATAACCTCGACTAATAAGGGAAACCGAATATGCACAAGAAATAACACTCACTTGAAGTTGTAAGGAAAGAGTATTATAGCTTTGTTTTGATTAATACCAATGATCATAGCAAGTTGGCCTTGGTTTCTTTTTTCTTAAGTTCAACCGAATATGCATATATGATATTTATGTTAATGAACCCAATATCACCGATTTGTCTTTTCTTCAATTCAGCGGTCTTCAATCTGCATAATATAGTGAGGATAATTATAAATACATGCAATGAAAGAGCTGACCTATATATAGAGACTTAATGACAGAAGTAGTACTTACAGACAGTAGCAAGTGACCGTTAATTTATCGAGGGCCCTCTGATTGAAAAACTGGAAGAAATCCTCAAATGGAACATTCAACAGATCAGTTCCAACGAGGTCATGCTCCTCTTTAACTCTCAGCGTCAAAGTATTCCTCCCCCAGACTCTATGCAGGTTCATGTACCAATCATGGAATCTTCGCATCAACATTGTTAGAGACCTTTCATCTTTGACGAGAGGCTTCCCGTACTCGTATCTGTGTTCTTCCACCTCCAAGAATTCATAATGTACATCGTCGGGTAGGTAATCTTCAAGATTGTTATAACCGGGCATCATCCTCGAATCGTTAGCGATGATATCGCTAGACACCTTGAGCGGGGGGGATGATTGGTTCGCTTGTTCGCCGAGCTGGGCAATTTTTTTCCCAGCTCGTCGTTCCGCTAACCTTTGATCACTGACAGTACTTCCCGACCGCTCCGCTTCGATAAATGACCTTTCAATAATGCGCTCATACTTGCCTTTCAGCGGAGACTTTGGTGGTTTCTTCGGGGCTTCCAGAGTGCGCTTCGCTTTCACTGGATCTACCTTCTCCTCTGGAGGTGGATGTTTCTTTGCTTTCACCCCTTCAAAGAAGTTCCTCACTTCGTCTCACACGATCTTCTCGTTTTCCTGTACTGCCTCCTGCCTCTGGATGTACTGCTAGACGCCGGAGCATACGGAGCGACTGTGGCTGTCTTCTTTCCTTGCTTACGAGGAGGAGGACTATGATGCACCGGAGTAGCCGAAGCGGCAACGGGTCTCTTCCGCCCTTGCTGACGAGGCGGAGAAGGAGTAGGCTGGCCGCTCGGGTGCGCCGGCGCAGGCGAAGAAGGAGGCGGAGTGCCGCCACGCACTGGAGAAGGAGGCTGAGTGCCCTGGTCACTCGCCGGAGGAGGAGGCGGAGGAGGAGGCGGAGTGCCCTGACTCGCCGGAGGAGGAGGAGGAGGAGGAGGTGGAAGCATCCAGTTCGGAAGGTTGATGAGCTCCTTCCGCCATAGGCATGGAGTCTTCAGAGCAGAACCCAGCCGAGTCTCCCCTTCACCGATAGGGTGGTCAAGCTCGAGCTCCTCAAATCCCTCCATTATTTCGTCCACCATCACCCTAGCATATCCTTCTGGAATCGGCCGGCAGTGAAAAGTTGCGCCAGGTTCAGGAGGTGCAACAGAGCCAACAGCCGCCTTGACTTTCATTTTCATCCATTGCGTCATAAGGTGGCAATTTTGAGACTCCGTGATTAAGTCCACGGGGTAGCTAGCAGGAGCCATGAAGACAGGCTCCAGCTGCTGCAGCTTAGTGGAAGCCATGCTGCTTCTCCGCTGAGATGGCGGGGTAGCTTCGGCGGAAGATTCGGCAGGTCGCTTGTTGCGATCTGCTTCTCGTTGCTCTATCGCTTGTACCCTTGCGTGCAGTGCCTGAATTTGGATCTGCTCCACTTTGTTCCTCCTCTCCTGGCATTTGTAACCGCCTGCGTCCGGAAACCCAGCCCTCCATGGAACGGAGCCTGGCGTGCCTCGTGTTCTTCCAGGGTGCTCAGGATTCCCGAGGGCCATTGTGAGCTCGTCGTTCTCTCTGTCTGGAACGAACGTCCCTTGCTGGGATGCATCAATATACTCCTGAAGCCTCGTGACTGGTATTCTCATTTGCTCTTCCGTCCAAACGCACTTCCCTGATACAGGGTCCAAGGTTCCGCCAGCCCCAAAGAACCAAGTCCGGCAATGGTCTGGCCACCTCAATGTCTCTGGTTCGACCCCTTTATCAAGCAGGTCATTCTCATCCTTGTCCCACAACGGCCGGGCTTTGAGGTAGCCACCTGACCCCGTGCGATGGTGAAGCTTCTTCTTCGCAGCATTCTTATTGCTTGTCACTGACATCTTCTTACTCTTGTCCGATGTCTTGTTGGCCACAAATGCGGGCCAGTGATTGATACGTCTCCAACGCATCTATAATTTTTTATTGTTCCATGCTATTATATTATCAACCTTGGATGTTTTATATGCATTTATATGATTTTTGGGACTAACCTATTAACCTAGAGCCCAGTGCCAGTGCCAGTTTCTGTTTTTTCCTTGTTTTAGAGTATCGCAGAAAAGAAAAATCAAACGGAGTCCAATTGACCTGAAACTTCACGGAACTTATTTTGGTCCAGAAGAAGCCCACGGAGTATCGGAGTTGGACCAGGAGAGTCTCGGGCTTCCCATGAGGGTGGGGGCGCACCCACCCCCCCTGGGCGCGCCCCCCTGTCTCACGGACAGCTCGGAGGTCCACCAACATACTTCTTCCTCCCATATATACCCATATACCCTAAAAACTTTGGGGAGCACAATATATCGGGAGTTCCGCCGCCAGAAGCCTCCGTAGCCACCGAAAACCAATCTAGACCCGTTCCGGCACCCTGCCGGAGGGGGCAATCCCTCTCCGGTGCCATCTTCATCATCCCGGCGCTCTCCATGACGAGGAGGGAGTAGTTCTCCCTCGGGGCTGAGGGTATGTACCAGTAGCTATGTGTTTGATCTCTCTCTCTCTCTCTCTCTCTCTCTCTCTCTCGTGTTCTTGAGGTGATACGATCTTGATGTATCGCGAGCTTTGCTATTATAGTTGGATCTTATGATGTTTCTCCCCCTCTACTCTTTTGTAATGGATTGAGTTTTCCCTTTGAAGTTATCTTATCTGATTGAGTCTTTAAGGATTTGAGAACACTTGATGTATGTCTTGCGTGGGATACCTGTGGTGACAATGGGGTATCCTATTGATCCACTTGATGTATGTTTTGGTGATCAACTTGCGGGTTCCGCCCATGAACCTATGCATAGGGGTTGGCACATGTTTTCATCTTGACTCTTCGGTAGAAACTTTGGGGCACTCTTTGAAGTACTTTGTGTTGGTTTGAATAGATGAATCTGAGATTGTGTGATGCATATCGTATAATCATACCCACAGATACTTGAGGTGACATTGGAGTATATAGGTGACATTAGGGTTTAGGTTGATTTGTGTCTTAAGGTGTTATTCTAGTACGAACTCTATGATAGATTGAACGGAAAGAATAGATTCATGTTATTTTACTACGGACTCTTGAATAGATCGATCAGAAATGATAAGTTTGAGGTGGTTTTGTACCCTACCATAATCTCTTCGTTTGTTCTCCGCTATTAGTGACTTTGGAGTGACTCTTTGTTGCATGTTGAGGGATAGTTATGCGATCCAATTATGTTATTATTGTTGAGAGAACTTGCACTAGTGAAAGTATGAACCCTAGGACTTGTTTCAATGCATTGCAATACTGTTTACGCTCACTTTTATCATTAGTTACCTTGCTCTTTTTTATATTTTCAGATTACAAAAACCTATATCTACTATCCATATACCACTTGTATCACCATCTCTTCGCCGAACTAGTGCACCTATACAATTTACCATTGTATTGGGTGTGTTGGGGACACAAGAGACTCTTTGTTATTTGGTTGCAGGGTTGCTTGAGAGAGACCATCTTCATCCTACGCCTCCTACGGATTGATAAACCTTAGGTCATCCACTTGAGAGAAATTTGCTACTGTCCTACAAACCTCTGCACTTGGAGGCCCAACAACATCTACAAGAAGAAGGTTGTGTAGTAGACATCAAGCTCATTTCTGTGCCGTTGCCGGGGAGGTTAGCACTTGAAGGTATATCTTTAGATCTTGCAATCAAATCTTTTTGTTTGTTGTTTTAGCACTAGTTTAGTTTATAAAAGAAAACTACAAAAAATGGAATTGAGTTTGCCTCATAGCTGCATCTTTCTAATATCTTTCATGAGTATGATGGAAAGGAAAATTGTGCCAAAGTGTTAGAAGAAGAATGCATTAAAATGTTTGGCACTAAATCTTTGAATGATGAGCATGATTGCAATGTTGTTAGTATGAATTCCTTGAATATCCATGATGCTAATGATATGTAAAGCCACAAGTTTGGGGAAGCTATGTTTGATGAAGATGATATTTTCCCCCCAAGTTTTGATGAGCAAATTTATTATGATGAAAGCATGCCTCCTATTTATGATGATTATATTGATGAAAGTGGATTTGGAGAGGTCATGACTTTATTTTGTGATGAATCCACTATTCCGGAAGAGGTTCCAATTGATTATGAGAACAAAGTTGCTATCTATGATGATTATTGTGATGACTTGTATGCTATAAAGAATAATGATATCCATGAAACTTGTCATCATGATTTTAGTTTTCAATTGGATTATGCCTCACATGATAATTACTTTGTTGAGTTTGCTCCCACTACTACTCATGAGAAGAAGTTTGCTTATGTGGAGAGTAATAAAAATTCTATGCTTGTAGATCATCAAAAGAATGCTTTATGTGATAATTATATTGTTGAATTCATTCATGATGCTACTGAAAACTATTATTAGGGAGGAATATATGCTTGTAGGAATTGCAATAATATCAAGTTTCCTCTCTATGTGCTTAAAGTTTTGAAGTTATGCTTGTTTTGCCTTCCTATGCTAGTTGATTATTGTTCCCATAAATTGTTTTCTCATAAAATACCTATGCATAGGAAGTGAGTTAGACTTAAATGTGCTAGTCATATTCTTCATGATGCTCTCTTTATGTTTCAATTCGTATCTTTAATGTGAGCATCATTGAAATCATCATGCCTAGCTAGGGGTGTTAAACGATAGCGCTTGTTGGGAGGCAACCCAACTTTATTTTTGTTTCTTGATTTTTTCTCCTGTTTAGAAATAAATAATTTATCTAGCCTCTGTTATGATTGAGTTTTTATGTTTTAGTTAGTGTTTGTGCCAAGTAGAACCGTTGGGAAGACTTGGGGAAAGTTTTGTTGATCTTGCTGTAAAAAATAGAAACTTTAGCGCTCACGAGAATTGCTCCCATTTTTTATTGGAGGGTGATATTTAGTTAATTATTTTTGAAGATGATTAATAGATAAATTCCTCATGTCCAGCAATTTATTTTAGAATTTTTGGGGTTCTAGAAGTTTGCGTTAGCTACAGATTACTACAGACTGTTCTGTTTTTGACAGATTCTGTTTTTCGTGTGTTGTTTGCTTATTTTGATGAATCTATGGCTAGTAAAAGAGTTTATAAACCATAGAGAAGTTGGAATAAAGTAGGTTTAACACCAATATAAATAAATAATGAGTTTATTACAGTACCTTGAAGTGGTGTTTTATTTTCTTTCGCTAACGGAGCTCACGAGATTTTCTATTTTGAGTTTTGTGTTGTGAAGTTTTCAAGTTTTGGTTAAAAGTCTTGATGGATTATGGAACAAAGAGTGACAAGAGCCTAAGCTTGGGGATGCCCATGGCACCCCAAGGTAAAATTCAAGGACACCAAAAAGCCTAAGCTTGGGGATGCCCCGGAAGGCATCCCCTCTTTCGTCTTGGTTCATCGGTAACTTTACTTGGAGCTATATTTTTATTCACCACATGATATGTGTTTTGCTTGGAGAGTCATTTTATTCACCACATGATATCGCTTCTGTTGCTTCGTCTCGGGGGTCCATAGTTTCTGCAAATTTTTACAACATGGCAATTAATATTCAAACATGACAGATGGATATATTAGCATCAAACGTAGAACTAGCTAGCTAATCACAATAAGGAATCATATTAATTAGTGGCCTCGACGCTGCTTCTCTAGCGTTTGGGGTGGCCTCGATCGGCAACGCTTCAAGGGTTTGGGGTGGCCTCGACAACGCTTCAAGGGTATGGAGTGTCCTCGACGACAACGCTCTTTTAACTTGGTAAATTTGGGTGGCCTCGAGAGAGTTTCGGGTAGGGGCGTGGCGGGAGGGGGTAGGAGACTGACATTGTTTTTTTCTATAGTTTGGGTGTCCTAGAGAGTTTTGGTCGAGCGAGATGGCCGGGGGGGTGCTCCCGTGGTATAAGTTATCATGGTCGAGAGGGGGTATATCGACAACGACGACATACGACGACCCCTCGACCCTCGAACCCTCGGCGACCCTCGACCCCTCGGTGACCCTCGACCCTCTAGCTAGTTCCTGACCCTCGCCCCTCAAACCCTCGGCGACCCCTCCCCCCCTCATGTCGAAGTTATCGGGGACGAGGTATATCGACAATGACATACCCGATAAAAAATAAGAAGACGAAGAAGAAATAAAAAGAGGAGAAGAAGAAAGGAATAGAGGAGAAGATCGAAGAAAAAAAGAAAAAAAAGAGGATAAGAAGAAAGGAATAGAGGCTTCTCTTCTTCTCCTTTCTTTTTCTCCTCTTTTTTACCTTTTTTCCTCTTCTTATTTATTTCTCCTCTTCTTCCTCTCCTCTTCTTCTCCTTTTTGTTTTCCTTCTTCCTAAATTCTATTTTCTCTTCTTCTCCTCTATTCCTTTCTTCTTCTCCTCTTCTTTTTCTTCTTTTTTCCTCTTCTTATTTATTTCTCCTCTTCTTCCTCTTCTTATTTTCCTTTTTCCTCTCATTATTTTTCTTCTTCTTTCCTTTCCTAGCTAGATATATAAAAATTTCTAAAAATGTAACTTTTGCATATATAAAACTTTTCACTCTACATTTTCGTACATATGAAAAAAATAAAGTTTCTATACAAAAGTGCACAATTTTTATGAACAAATTACAACATCTAAATTAACTAGACATCTAAATAAATATAACTACACATCCAAAATTTTCCTAATCTTAAAACTAAACTAAACATAAACTAAAATAATCTAAAAAACATGTAAAAACATCTAAGAATAGTATCTAAAACATCTAAAAAATATCTAAAAACATCTGCAAATATAATAGCACCGCGGGCACGGTGGAGGGGCCGGCGCCGGCGGGGCAGGGTAGGGGCGCAGGGGCGCGGGACAGGGGAGGGGCACGGGAGCAGGCTGGTGCTCACAGGGAGCGGCGAGGCACGGTGGGCGACGCGTTGGGGCCGGCAGGGGCGCGAGGGTCGACGCCGTCGTCGGGGCAGAGGGCATCAGCGCCGGCGGCGGCGACGTTGAGCAGCCTGACGGCGTCGGTGGCGGCGGCAACGGCGACGTTGAGCATCCTGACAGCGTCGGTGGCGGCGGCGACGGCAAGGTGGAGCAGGGGCGTCGGGCGGCGACGGCGACGAGGAGGAGCAGGGGCATCGGGGGAGAAGAAGTGATGGATTTCATCGAAACTGCTAAGTGTTTTCTTATATACCCAGGGCATTGGTACCGGTTCGTGGCACCAACTGGGACCAATGCCCCATTTAGTCCCGGTTGGTGCCACCAACCGGGACCAAAGGCCAACCGGTACCAAAGGATGGCATTCGTACCGGTTGGTGGCACAAACCGGTACGAATACCATCAAAGGCCTCGTGCTCCTCGTGGCCAAAACTTTAGTCCCACCTCGCTAGTTGAGAGGGGCGCGGGGTGGTTTATAAGCCCCACTGCCGCACCCCTCTCGAGCTCCTCTCGATTGCAGGCTTACGGGCCTAATTGTCACTGCTATGCCTGATGGGACTACTGGGCCTTCTGTGGGCCTGAATCCTGGCCCATAGTAGGGTTTCTAGTCGTATTCAGGTCGTGGTGGCCAAGTAGTTGGCACTTTTTTTAATTTTTTTTGTTGCTTTATTTATTTTATTTTGTTTCTACTTACAACAAAAAACTTACTGTTGCTATTTTTATTTATTTTATTAAAGTTTATTTATTTTATTTTTATGAAGTTTATTTTGTTTCTACTTCTTTATTTTATAAAAAAATATTTTATTTTGTTTCTACTTATTTATTGTAGTAATTTTTTTTATTTTATAAAGTTTATTTTATTTATTTTATTGAAGTTTATTTATTTTACTTTTATAAAGTTTATTTTGTTTCTACTTATTTATTTTATTAAATTTTCATTTATTTAATTTTGTTTCTACTTTTTATTAAAGTTTATTTTGTTTCTTTCTGCTTTTCATGTTTTGAATAGAAAATACTTTGATAATTTTAGTGGCATGAATTTTATATAATTTTAGTTTAAAAATACTATAGGTTTATAAAAGCTTTTTAGTTCATTCCTTTTGCTATCAGAGTTCTATAAAAGTTTTTTAGTTAATTTTTTCTTTGCATTGTATCATCATTTCATCCATATAGCATGTACAAGAAAGTAGAGAGGGTTACGGCAAAAACTGGATGCACTTCGTGTACAAAACAGACAATCTCTTTCGAAGTATGAGGGATTCATACGGAAACTCGTCTGTTACAAAGGAATTTTTATTTTTTTAACTTGTTTGAACACCGGAGTTTTTCTGTGTTCAAAATGCACCATTCAAAGCCACATCATCAATTTTCAACTCTTTCTGACTTTATTTGTTATTTTTCATGCATTTACTGAATATTTTCAGCTATAAGACCCTGAAATTGAAAAGCATTTCACATAAACTCTGAAAAGGTTGAAAGTTGGCATGGTATCATCATTTCATCTACATAGCATGTGCAAGAAAATAGAGAGGGTTACGGCAAAAACTGGATGCACTTCGTGTACAAAACGGACAATCTCTTTCGAAGTATGAGGGTTTCATACGGAAACTCGTCTGTTACAAAGGGATTTCATTTTTTGAACTTATTTGAACTCCAGAGTTTTTCTGTGTTCAAAATGCACCATTCAAAGCCACATCATCAATTTTCAACCCTTTCTGACTTCATTTGTTATTTTTCATGCATTTACTGATTATTTTGAGCTATAAGACCCTGAAATTGAAAAGCGTTTCAAATGAACTCTGAAAAGGTTGAAAGTTGGCATGGTATCATAATTTCACCCACATAGCATGTGCAAGAAAGTAGAGAGGGTTACGGCAAAAACTGGATGCACTTCGTGTACAAAACGGATAATCTCTTTCGAAGTATGAGGGTTTCATAGGGAAACTCATGTGTAACAAAGGGATTTCATTTTTTTGAACTTATTTGTACTTCAGAGTTTTCTGTGTTCAAAATGCACCATTCAAAGCCACATCATCAATTTTCAACCCTTTCTGACTTCATTTGTTATTTTTCATGCATTTACTGATTATTTTGAGCTATAAGACCCTGAAATTGAAAAGCATTTCAAATGAACTCTGAAAATGTTGAAAGTTGGCATGGTATCATCATTTCACCCACATAGCATGTGCAACAAAGTAGAAAGGGTTACGGCAAAAAATGAATGCACTTCGGTTACAAAACGGACAATCTCTTTCGAAGTATGAGGGTTTCGTACGGAAACTCGTCTGTTACAAAGGGATTTCATTTTTTTGAACTTGTTTGAACTCCATAGTTTTTCTATGTTCAAAATGCATCATTCAAAGCCACATCATCAATTTTAAACCCTTTCTGACTTCATTTGTTATTTTTCATGCATTTACTGATTACTTTGAGCTATAAGACCCTGAAATTGAAAAGCATTTCAAATGAACTCTGAAAATGTTAAAAGTTGGCATGGTATCATCATTTCACCCACATAGCATGTGCAACAAAGTAGAGAGAGTTACGGCAAAAAATGAATGCACTTCGGTTACAAAACGGACAATCTCTTTCGAAGTATGAGGGTTTCGTACGGAAACTCGTCTGTTACAAAGGGATTTCATTTTTTTTGAATTTGTTTGAACTCCATAATTTTTCTGTGTTCAAAATGCATCATTCAAAGCCACATCATCAATTTAGTACATGTAGCTCTTATGAATAGATAAGTGACCAAATTAATAGAAGTTCATCATCACGTTAAAAACAAAGTACATACATAGTTCTCATTGAACAACATATAGCTCTCCAGAGCATCTAGTTAAACCATACATTAAAACTATGTAAACCTTTCAATGCAACAACAAATGCGATTATAATCACAACCAAGGTAAAAATTGATCCAACGGCATAATGATACCAAGCCTCGGTATGAATGACATATTTTCTAATCTTTCTAATCTTCAACTGCATTGCATCCATCTTGATCTTGTGATCATCGATGACATCCGCAACATGCAACTCCAATATCATCTTCTCCTCCTCAATTTTTTTATTTTTTCCTTCAAGTAATTGTTTTCTTCTTCAACTAAATTTAACCTCTCGACAATAGGGTCGGTTGGAATTTCCGGTTCAACTACCTCCTACATAAATAAAATCTATGTCAACTTGATGGGCTTAATTGTCATAAACAATAAATGAACCAAATAGTTATAAAAGATAATATATATACCACATCCGAATCATAGCCAGGACGAGGGCCGACGGAGGCGGATACCAAAATCATTGCACTATATAATAACAAGCAATAATAAAAGTAAGAAAATTAGACAAGTATATATCTAAAGTAAGAATTTTTTTTCTTTCAGAAGAAGATAAGAACAAGAGGCTCACCATGGTGGTGCAGGCGACGAGATCGGCGCGGGCGATCGACGACGGTGAAGACGGGGACGGGACGTGACGGACCGCTAAACCTAGACAAATCTCGGGGGAAATGGAGCTTGAAAGTCGAGCTTCGAGAGGAGAAAACTTAACTAGCGTGGCTTGGGAATTTCATCGAACACCTCATGTGCATAGGAGGTGAGCTAGAGCACCCAAATGCCCTCTCCTCGCCGGCCAGAAAAAACAGAGCACCGTGGAGTGCTCTGTTGCGGCGACGGGGTATATATAGGCAACTCATTAGTTCAGGTTTGTGGCTGGAACCAGGATTAAAGCCCAGCCTTCTGTCCCGGTTCGAGCCAAAAACCGGGACCAATGTTTGTGGGCCAGGAGCGAGGCCCATTGGTCTTGGTTCGTGCCTAGAACCGGGACTAATGGGTCCATACGAACCGGGACCAATGCCCGCGAGGCCCCGGCCGCCCCCCTGGGCTAAAGAACCGGGACGAATGCCCCCATGGGTCCCGGTTCATGACTGAACCGGGACTAATGGGCTTGCCCTGCCCGAACCAAAGCCCTGTTTTCTACTAGTGTATGTTTAAATATCTCCGGGACCGTGTGTGGGAGAAAATCAAAGGGTGGATGGAGAAATTATTATCAGCTGCTGGCAAAGAAGTTTTGATCAAATCTGTTGCACAAGCTATACCGGTCTACTCTATGTCTTGCTTCAGATTGCCACAAGGTTTGTGTGAGAGCATAATGTCACTTATCCGACAGTTTTGGTGGGGCTCCAAGCATGGTAAGAGAAAGCCGAGCTGGATAGCGTGGGATATAATGACTCTACCAAAGCACTTGGGAGGCCTGGGATTTCATGACATGGAGATTTTTAACCTTGCACTTCTGGCAAGGCAAGCATGGCGTACCCTTACAGATAGCACTTCGCTGAGTGCGCGTATTCTCAAGGCAGTATACTTCCCGCACTGTTCTCTCCTCGAAGCCGAACTTGGGCCGCATCCATCCCAGATTTGGCGGGCGATATTGGATGGTCGTGACATTCTGGCACAAAGTGTCATTAGGCGCATTGGAGATGGAGAGACAACGGATATTTGGAGGCATAATTGGATCCCACGCGACGGCATCAAGAGACCCATCGGTTCATTTGTTCATAACCCGTCGGATAAGGTGGTGCAGCTCATAGATGCAACGTCGGCAACATGGAATGAAAACTTGGTACGCTCACTGTTCACTCACTTTGACGCAGAAAAGATCCTATGGATTCCTTTATGCACACGTCGTGTGGGGGATTTTTGGGGCTGGCATGAGGAGCCTCGAGGAATGTTTAGTGTTCGCTCAGCTTACTGGATGATACTAAGGACGAAACATAGCAGGGAGGCTTGGTTATATGAGGAGGACGGTACATCCTACGAGCATCAAGAGACGAAGAAGTGGTCCATGATCTGGCACATGCAAGTTCCATCAAAACTCAAGGTGTTCGTGTGGCGACTGGTTCGTCAATCCATGCCAACGGGTTCACTCCTTAAGCATCGTCACATGGCAACAGAGGATACTTGCCTGATATGTGGGGCTGTTGACACTTGGAAACATGCTCTTATTTCATGTCCGATGGCGGCAAGTGTGTGGGCATTGGCCCCGGAGGAGTTGGTGCAGCATATGGTCGACCGTGTGGAAGTGTGCCCGAAGGAGTGGCTGTTTTCTATGCATGAAATATTGACGAAACAACTCTTTGTTCGACTAGTGGTGACACTCTGGGCAATATGGGCCGCCAGGAGGAAGGCAATTCACGAGCATATATTTCAGCCACCTTATTCTGTTGACAGCTTCATATCTAAATATATAGGTGAGATCCAAGTGACTAATTCAAGGTCTCCATCGACGCTCACTCCAACCAGTGCCAGGCCGAGGCGATGGGTAGCCCCGCCCCAAGGGGATGCCAAGTTCAATGTTGGCGCAACAGTGACCAGGTATGGTGGAGCAGTTGGGGTTATTTGCAGAGATGACAGAGGTATGTTCATGGGAGCGTCGACTCTCTCTTCAAATACATTGTGGATCCCCCGACGTTGGAAGCTCTCGCCATCAGAGAAGCGCTTGCTTTGGCGGATGATCTCTATTTGAGGCGCATACAAGTCGCATCGGATTGCGAAACGGTGGTGCAGGATTTAAATAAAGAGAATTTGGCGAGCTATGGTGCAGTTATTCATGAAATAGTTGAACATTCTTTAGCTTTTGATTTTTGTAATTTTAGTCATGAGTTTAGAAGCTTAAATTTTGAAGCTCACAACCTAGTGAAGCATGCTTTATCTTTTGGTGATGGCCATCATGTTTGATTAAGACACCCTGAAAACTTACCATCCGTCCATGTAAACATTGTGACGAATCAATAAAAGCTTCGCGAACGTTGTCTAAAAAAAACCAAACCTACGTTTGCGTGTGATCGATCGATCCATCTTGCGGCGAGGCGATGGCCGGTGAAGAGGACAACGTGGAGCGGCCTGGGGCTGATGCGGCGGCGCTCCCGACCCAGCCGGCGGGTGCCGACGACAAGAGGAAAATGTCTTACCGGATGCCGCCAGAGGAGGTTGAGGATCTCCTTTCCCATGAGTACAAAACTATTCCCCGTTTAGACGACGACGACGAGACTCAGTGCAAGGAGATGTGGAACGACGCGGTGGATTTCTTTAACGACCTCAACAGGCAGCTCAAGGCGTCCCAGGACAAGCTGCGCCAGGAGCAGCAGGCCAAGGCCTACGTCGAGCTCGACGACGACTACTATGACAAGGTGGCCAGGAGGTCGTAGCTCAGTCTCGAGGATTATTTGGAGGCCAAAGCCGACCACGACGCTTTCTTCGAAAAGCTGAACAAAGAGGAGGACAATGGCCAAGATGAGCCCAACAGAGGATGAAGACTTGAACGGAGGAGAGGCATCTCAGCATGAAGTTTAACTACTACTACGACGACGACGACCAACTATATATCTAGTCATACAGATCATTATAGCCTTATTTTTCCATTGGATTTGTAAGTTGGACGGTACACCTGACATAAAGTCACCGAGAAAGGGTTTTCCCCCGCTTTGTATTACAAAGTAACAACACCGATACAATCATCGATAAGTGCTGGATCGGAAGCAGTACAATCATGCCCAAAAGAAAGGAATGAGAAAATACAAAAGGAACAAATGTCGACACCAGCAGATCAACAAAAAACGAAGAAGCCTCGCGACCGCTGCGCCCACTGGAGATTTCCAACCAACCTCCTAGACTCTGAAGCGCTGGTACCAAACAACACCTCCAAGAAGGAACGTGGCGATGACGGCGCTGCTTTCAAGGGTTTCTCCCGATACGCGGCGAGGAGAGAGGAAGGGTAGCCCCCGACGCCCTCCAGGAAGGTCCGGCAGCACCCTCAGGCGCCACTGCGTCAGTGTCGGACATGCCGACAGGGATTTCACCCGATCCCAACCATCACCCCGGGTGCTCCGGAGCACTCCACCATACCGGCCACCACCCTGCGCGAACACGATCATGAAGCCATCCACGTTGTCTCACAACAGCACCGTGGGGTGAGGCCTGCACATGAAGAAAAAGAGTCAGGACTCGGGGCAGCAGTATTGTCGGCCTGCGGGAGGGCATGACCTCCACCGTCACCGACGGTATCGGACCGGACGCGCCAGCAGGAGCAAACCAGGCCCGTGAGCCAGCAGGCCCGGCCGGGCTCTGAAATGCCCGTGAAGCTCCCGCCAGTGCGCTGCAGAGAGCATGCCATCGGCGTCGCTGCCCCTCGTCCGAGCTTCCCCTCCACACTGCGCAGGAGGCAACGAGGACGTGCCGGAGCTAGCCCGCTAGAGCCCAGATGGGGCCATACGGGACCAGATCTGGGCCAGGGTCGCATCACCAGCCACCCCGCAACGCCCAGCCCCCAAGGAAGGCGCCACCACCATGCTGGCCGTCGGGCACCACCACCAGGGCGCCGGGCTGCCGTCGGCACCCCCTGCCTCGGAAGAGGAGTTGCACGGGGAATGGAGGTCCTGCCGCCGCCAACACCACCTGGGCCAGATCCGGGGGCGCCCGCTGGTGGCGGCGGGGGAAGAGGGAGGAGGAGGGGGCGGAGGGAAGGGCCGGTACGCCGCCCCAACCGCCCCCGGGGGAGGCGACGCTAGGGCGAGGAAGGAGGAGGGGGTCGGGGTCCCTCAGCTGCCATTTACCCTAAAGAATAGTCCACGCAATACCCACTCGACATAAGGTCGGGACACCCAAGTCGTTGTAGAGTTTGTTTATCGCACTTATGGCGTCTCCAATACTTGTAAGATAGTTGTCGGTAGATTTTGCCACATAGGATTTTTTTATGTCATGGCATAGAATAAGTGAGGAGAGGAGGGGTTGTATTTTCATGAACCAATAATCTTTGCACAAGCTTCAAAAAACAATGAGAAATACCTTGTATATTATCCATCCTTGCCAAAATGTAGTGCATGTGAGATTTTTTTAAAGTCAAACTATAAAAACTTTGACCAAGTTTATATGAAAAATGAACATCTATAATACCAAATTAATACATTGGATTCATCATGAAGTATATTTTCATATGTTGTACATTTAACATAGTAGAAATAGATAATTTTCGCAATAAACTTGGTCAAAGTTTACATAGTTTGACATTAGAAAAAATCTCATATGTACCATATTGGCAGCGAGAGAGTATATTTCACCTCTCATTAAACTACATACACTTTGTTGTAGTAGTTGTAAGATGAGATGTTGGTTCATGACATGGGTATTTTTTACCGACAATGAAACAAACAAACACTACTACTCCATAATACGGATCTGTCCATGATGGATTTGCTCGGATCTTGTCGTAGTTCGTCTACGTTCGTGTGTCTTCAGGTTGGATCATTCCGATCTACGCTACTCTTCAACGACACCGGTTGTTGTTCTAGTGCGCTTGTCCTATGGGGCCTTAGCATGACAACTTCTCATTTGTCTATTACAACAAGTTTTGTCTGGCTTCGGCAAGGGAGGGGCGATGACATCGGCTCGCTTCAGTGTTTGTCGTCATCGATAGGTGGTCTACAGACCTGGATGTAATCTTTATTATTTCTACTATCCGTTGCACTGTCGTTGTTCAAGATTAATAGATTGAAAGTTTTTTCAAAAATATAGGTTATTCATCTTTCTCTTTTCTCTCCTTTATCTTTTTCACATAAGGACACTCATGAATAAGAGTCCACCTCTTTTTTTCTCATTGCCTCTCTCCTCTACATTATCAAAAGTGCTACGAATCGAAAACAATCTTATAACCCACTATTATTGCTGTACTTGCTCGATCTCTAACAACGTATAGACACCGCACACGCCTTCCGGAGCTCTCCATCGATCCCAGAGGCCCGAGTCAACTTCGTCTTCTTGCCGTAGGTACACATACATGGAGAGACGTAAAGAATGGGGGCGATCAGATCGCTAGGTTCATACGCGATAATTAATTTGCATCTGGATCGAGTAAATTAACGAAAATCCTACACTTACGGACAAGAAGGCACGGAGGGAAAGCACGGGATTAATGGTCAAGTTTGAATGAATGGTCAAGTTTTGCTTTCGGCACTTAATGGATGTTCAAACCTTTCGGTTTTGCTGTTTCTGCATGTTTGCTGTTCATTTTTATATTTTTATTTCATGCTAAAAACTCCTAAAATAAGGACGTGAGTAGCCATAGGATGCCGTGAATTTGACGTAACCATAAAATGTTGGGGCTACTCTAACCGGCCCACCCAAATGGATATTGATTTTGTCTGTTTTTTTCCGTTTGGGTTAACAGAACGGACAACGGACAGGGACTATGTCCGGGCAGGGACTATGAACGCAACGGTGGTTAGGATAAATTTTGTCTTAACCACTGACTCCCACTTGCACGCTCGAAAAACAAGTTCTCACAATCCTGCCACTAGTTTGAATGCATGCACTAAATGATAAAATTGCTGACGTCATCTTATAGTAAATGCGAAATTCAAAAATTCAAAATGTTTTGTAGCTCAAAACATTTATTCGATTTATGATCTGTTTTCACTGTTGCAAGTTTTTTTGAAATTAGATCCTATATTAAAATGTTTCGACGATACTTTGTTTACCCAAAAGCTACCCACCATTAACATGTAAATTGTCCACCCAATCAATTACTTTTTATGCGTGGCTAGATCTCAGTTATATCTGGCCACGGGATACTCGGTCCGCCTCGCCCGACCCGGCCCGAGGCACACGCCGGGCGGGACCTAGGCCTGAGTTTTGAGCCCGAAGCACACGTCGGGCCAGACCTGGGCTTGGGTATTTCATGTTCAGGTTGTCATACTTAAAATCCGAAAGTTTGGGATTTATTATTTTTGTTTTTATTTGTTTTCTTTCTATTCTCTTAATAAATGGTCAAGTTTTGCTTTTGGCACTTAATGGATGTTCAAACCTTTCAGTTTTGTTGTTTCTGCATGTTTGTTGTTCATTTTTATATTTTTATTTCGTGCCAGAAACTCTTAAAATAAGGATGCGAGTAGCCATAGGATGCCCTAAATTTGACATAACCATAGGATGTTAGGGCAACTCTAACCGGCCGACCCAAACGGATACGGATTTTGTTGCTTTTTCCCGTTTGGGTTAACAGAACGGACAATGGACAGAGACTATGAACACAACGGTGGTTGGGACAAATTTTGTCTTAACCCCTAACTCCCACTCGCACGCTCGAAAAACAAGTTCTCACATTCCTGCCGCCACTAGTTTGAATGCATGCACTAAATGATAAAATGGCTGACATCATCCTATAGTAAATGCGAAATTCAAAAATTCAAAATGTTCTGTATCTCAAAACGCTTATCCGATTTATGATCCGTTTTTACCGTTGGACTAGTCACGTCAAGATTTTCAAAATTAGATCCTATATTAAAATGTTTTGACGATACTTTTTTTTACCCAAAAGCTACCCACCATTAACATGTAAGTTATCCACCCAATCAACGATTACTTTTTGTGCATGTCTAGATCTCAGTTATACCTGGCCACAGGATACTCGGTCCGCCTCGCCTGACCCGGCCCGGCCCGAGGCACACACCGGGCCGGGCCTGGGCCTGAGTTTTGAGCCCGAAGCACACGTCGGGCCAGGCCTGTGCTTTGGTATTTCACGTTTTAGGGAAGGGGCCTGGCCCGAGGACCGGCGGGCTTTTCCTCTGACGGGTCAGGCTTGGGCCTAAAAAAGTAGGCACGACGGCCAGGTCGGGCTGAGCTCGGGCCTAGGTTTTCTGCCTCGGGCTTGGTCAGGCCCGGCCAGAAGCCCGGCCCAGCCCGAGGGATGGCCAGGTATAATCTCAGTCGACCAAGAGTCAAGTAATAGAACATATAAAAAGAAGTAAAAAACAATTTAAAAGAAATTTTACACGAATCTTCATGCAAGATCTCACGAATATAGCATCGACTGAGACTTCATTAAATCTTAGTCAACTGAGAGTTAGCAATCCTAATTAATTTTCAGTTTGAAACTATATCCCACTTTTGATTGTTCTCTTCAATTTTTCCGAGTTTTAAAGTTACCACCTAGTTTCAGAAGTGAGTTACCATTTTGGGACGTGTACAAGTGGGTAACTATACACAAGGCCTGTTTGTTCCTTGAATTTAAGTGCCAACGTCTGTGTACATGCATTTGTATATACTACTCCCTCCTAAAGAAATATAGGAGGGTAGAGTGATCTAAACACTTTTATATTTCTTCACGGAGGGATAAAAATCAAGGGACGTGTTAGATCTTACTTCGAGCCCCAAGGCTTGTGTGGGCCATGGATGAATTAACACAACTGGACTTGAGAACGGATTTTCTACCATGCACGGGATATCCCATGCATGCATGCTCACACATGCACTGTGGTTGTGTACTATACACAGTACAATCAATTCGGCTTCTCTCTGTTTCTACTTATCCACTTGATTCTTTTTCATTTGATTTTCATGTTTGTTTATCTTTGATTCAAAAGTGTGTTTTCCGATCTCTTTGTATATTTGTGTTCCTAGGGATGAGAGCTATGAAACGAGACCAATGTCGAATATATTATAATAAAATTTGAATTTTCAAACATGATTTAACTTAATGAAACAACCAAAAATCATAGACATTTGCCTAACAGATTGTACATAATGTATTGAAATACCTAGAGATTTCAAATTGATGCACAGGCAACTTGGTAGCACTTGGTAAATTTGTTTCAAACATAATATTACGAGTTTATATTCAACATATGTTCTTATCAAGTTATAGTAGGTTTCTTCGTGTTCTAGACTACATCACTTTGTTACATAGATTTTTACACAAATATTCAAAACGTTTATAAACTAGACTATTGGAAAAGTTGGAAAGATAAAATGGATGCAAACTTGGAAACTATATGAAAAGACATGGGTGGGTACTGGGTAATTAATCTCTGTCACAAAGCTAGCTATTGAAAAAGTTGTCAATATTGATGGAGAAAATGGGAACGCATGTGCATGTAACCAAATCCAACTAGATGAACGGTTGTACCATGCATGGGATATCCCATACATGGTAGATATGCTTTTCTCAACTGGACTTGCTTCGTAGTACTGGCAACGAGATTTGCGTTGAAGATCCAAACAACAAGTTAAAAACTGCAACGGTTTAACACTGACATACTGCATCTTACATTTCTCCTACGTAATCAGTAACTCAGCATTCGTCCATGCTTAGGCTGACGGTAATTACGCAAAGCTTTCAAGGATGAGGCAGGCGGGCAGGAGGAAGAGGAAGATGGTGGTGGTGGCGGGACTTCAGAGGGAGAGGCCGCCGGACTCGTCGTCGTCGTCGAGGGTGGAGGAGTAGACGGTGTAGAGGGACCAGATGAGGCCGAACACGCCCAGCAGGATCCACCCCAGCAGGTTGTTGCTCAGCCCCAGGCTCAGCCCCGTGCCCTCCGTCGACATCCGCTCGTCCACCAGCGCCAGCGCCGGGGACGCCGCCGTCATGGCTGCGCTCGCCGCGGCCAGCAGCGGCACGCCTTTCACGACCGCCGGAGTCGCCGCAGCCGCCTCCTCCTTGCCGTCCTTGGAGTAGGCGCACCTCAGCTTCTCAGCCCTGGTCACCCTCAGCTGAGGGAGCCCTGCAGCCCAGCGCCCCAGCATCAGCGTCTCAACATTAACAAACTTCATATGGTCGACATTCTTACAGAGGATGACAATTGACAAGGTTGCCTACCTAGAGCTTGGGCCGGCCTGGCGGCGACGACGGTGGCGGCGGCAGGGCTGATCATTGCCATTGTAGACCTGACCCGAGCTCCGGGGGAGATGCAGCAAGTGAGAGCAGGGGAACCAACTGAAGTGAAGGTGAGCAAATTCTCTGGGTATCCCAGCGCCGTATATGTCCTATCCTCTTGGGTCCAATTGCCATTTGCCAACTGGACACCACAGGCACCTAACGGAAAAGTAACCAGAGGCTTGCACGGTGAAACGACATTCCAACAATGCAAACCCCACCAGAGTTGAGGTTGGAATGGTGGGCGACAGATCCAACACATCATCAAAGCAAAACCATCTACAAGTGCCATAAGTATCAGAAGGTTGCAAAGTGCACAGCATGGACAACGGACCTGGCACACCAGGAACCAGAGGATGCAGAGAGACAAACCAAGTGGGCATTAGCTACAGCCACACAGATAGATAACAGATGCTGCTTTCTTCTCCCCAATTTTCCATACATGGGTTCCTACAGCTCCACTAGAAAGATAGACATACTAGAAGTTCCACCTCATGCTTCCACTAGATAGATATACTAGAAGCTCTTCCACCACAGACAAAACGGACATACACGGCGTTCACTCCAGGAAGAGGTACATGGAGTCGGCCGAGGGCAGTCAGGCCGCGAGATCCTTTCACTTGAGAGGAATGAACCTCGAGGAGTGGGTGGCGCCGATGCCGGGCCTCCCGTGCTTGACGGGCTTGTAGCTGATGGAGAACTCGGCGAGGTGGTGCCCAATCATCTCGGGCTTGATCTCATTTATGACGAAATATTTCCCATTGTACACTGCAATTTGGCTGCCTATCATCTCTGGTATGATGATCATGTCGCGCACATAAGTCTTCACAGGCGCTGGCTTCTCACCGGCTGGTGCCTCCCTTTTCTGTACATTTTTTCAGAGAAAAGGGAATGAGCTTCGGTTGCTTGAGCTTGAACCAATAAAGCAATATAATTGATGGTTCAAATCAAAACAGCATTAGCAGTGAACTGTTAGAACTTGGTGTCACGCAAAAAACTTGGAAATGATGAAAACACTCAAATCAACACATATACAGTAATACAGATCACGTCGTTCAACACCTATCAAAGAGCATATACTTGGAAGTTTATATCATAGTACATTTCTAGTTATTCATTTTCTTTTCTTTCCTGCCACAATAACAAAATGGATACTCGTCATAGCAATTAGAGAACATTAAATGTATCCCAGTAGAAGATGCAAAATAGACTACCACCACTGTTCAGAACTACTATACAGCCATCTAGTGAGTCATAGTGGTCAAAAGACCAACCAATAGGATATTCACTTGTAAGATGGTCAATAGATATGCATTGATATTTGATACTTCCATTTATCCAACATCAATATTTCCACAACCACAAATCCTAAACCAGAAGATGCTAGCTCAAGAATATACAGTATGTGCACTAGACAAATATTCATTCTTCTGTAGAGTGAGCAAAATATTTGAGCCCATTCAAACAGAAAAGTGAGAATTGACATTTGGAAGTTGCAGTACTCCAGAAAAGATCAATTCATTTTGCTAAAAGTGAGTGTCTTTGCAACGATATATCCAAACATATTAAATCAACAACCTGAACTGCAAATCAAAACTAGAATGAGTTGCCAAAGCATCAGAAAAGTGACATATAAGCAAATAATTTCAAAGATTTTATTAACAACCTACAGTCCCAACTTAATGCTCTGGTTGTTGCCAAACATCTTAGCGCCGCAAACAGTAAACATGCCACGATGTTTTTCTACACATCCTCATCAATAATAGTGTCAGTGAGCAAACAAAATGGACATTTCAGACACTACAGGCTGCAGCCAGAAAGAACGCACATCGAATTCCCCGCAAAAAAAAAGTATCAAAGTCGAATATTTGGGCCGGAAAATGTAATTGATCAGACGATTCCACGCTAGGCTCCAAGCACACATGCCAATTGCTGAGTTACAAATCACATGCAGTCAACAGCACGTCCATCCAAAAGAAAGGAGACACATTCAGGCATGCTGTCGCCGGCAAGTGGCACAACTATCTAACACGGAGACAGTTATAAATAGCAGGCAGTTCATCACACCCAGGAGCAGAGAGGCAAGGGAGGAGTGTCCATTACCGCCTTGCGCAGCTTCCTGATGAGCGCCAAGGGCCTCCGCTTCAGCCCCCTCTGGAACCTGCAGCAACACCAAAGCACCGCACTTTCTTTCAGACAAACGAGCCAGCAGTTCACTCTTCCCTTCCCTTCCCTTCAACTTCGAGAGATTCCACTCTCGACGCACGCCGCTGGGGGGACGGGGGTGTACCTTCTGCGGCCGCGGGCGGGGAGGAGCTGGACGAGGTCGTCGGTGGACATGTCGAGGAGCGCGTCGAGGTCCACGCCGCGGTAAGTGAACTTGCGGAACGTCCTCTTATTCGGCTGCCCGGCGGCGGCGGCAGCGGCGGCCACCTTCCTCCCCGCGGCGACGTTCGCCTGCAACGCGATTACGCGGCGCACGGGTTAGACGGACCGGCGATCGGGAAATGCGGGAGGGTTGGTTTGGGGGAGGGGCGAGGAGGGCGGAGGGCGGAGGGCGGAGCTCACCATGGCTGGCTGCGGCTGGTTGGGGGAGGAGGAGTGGAGGTGGCGAGGCACGGCTGTCGGGGGAGCAGCGGAGGAGGCGGCGCTAGGGCTTTGGCGAAAATGGGGTATGTTTGTCCGTGGCCGTGGTAATATAGTTAGGACATTTATTTCTATTTTTTAGGATATTTCTATTTACTTTTTTGTTGATGAGTCGAGCATTTATTAGACTGGTGAAGTAGCTTATTCTCATTTAGGGCAACGCTACGCGTCGGCCGGATGATAATTTAAAAGTATCCCTTGCCCCAGAGCGTTGAATAACCGATCTCACTCCAAGAATGTCAGCTCTTGCAACAAGGCCTCTATTGCAGTCACAACAAAATCTCCTTCTACTCGGGTAGCCTATCCAGACAAAGTGTGTTGCCGCCGCACACGTTGCAAAGCCTCGCCGTGCTATCGCGACAGCACCGGTGTTGCAACTATTGCAATCGATACTTGGCATAATATGGATGATGCAAACATTTTTCTTTATTTTCTGAACAATTAAAGACAACAAGGTAACAAGATGGAAACATGACTAAAAAAGCTCTACAATGCTTGGAAACAAGGCCTAGAGTCATATTTCACTAGTCTCAACTCTCAACATGATAACTTCATTAAAATGCATGGTACAACCTCATAAAGTTCTTTTTTGTTGGATCAATTCCAAAATAGTTAGTGTACGTATGGCTAGGTATACCTTTAAGTTTGTCGCTCTAAATCTGTAGTACATGCCCCAATGTCATATCAGGCATCCCCAAAACTATACTTAAAAGTTACTCCCTCTGTCCCAGCTTGCAAAGACGTCTTGCATTGTGAGATGGAGGGAGTACCTCATAATCTACATCGTTCAATCTTTGTCTAATTACTAGATACGAATCACATAATCTCATTAACTCCTTAAGTTCAAGAATATAACATGAATAAGATTTGATCCATAAAGGTACTTATTACAAGAGGAACATCGTACAATTCAACTAATCATCATGCCCACGATCATAATCATGGTGGGCAAATCATAAAATCAAGCAAGAGAGATGCTTGACACATAGCTACTACTGCAATCCCTAGGCCCCAAGGAGTTTACTCACACATCACCATGAGAGGATGATGAAGAAAATTGTTGGTGATGGTGATGGAGATGGCGAAGATGTCCCGGACAACATTCCAGCGCCACTAGAGGAGAGGGGGAAGGGGGTCCCTTCTTCTCCTTCCTTGGACTTCTCCTCTGGTTAGAGGGGTGTTTTTCTCCTCTGGTTTTTGTGGCTATGGTGATTTGGAGATGAGAACCTCCCCCCAGATGGGATCTGAATTTCGAGGGGAGTTTGCTTGTGGGTGCTAAAAATCTGAGCCCTGTCACCGCTTTTAACATTGCCGAAGATCCGTAACTTCGGAAATTTTGCAATTTTTATGACAGTCTAGAAACTTATGGGAAAAGCCTGCAGTAAAAGAAGAGCTCTAGAAGCTTCATGTAGCCTCTAGACACCCCCAGACGTCCTGGGCCTGGGGACGCCTAGAGCCCCTCGGCAACTCCAGATGTGGGGCCCAGACCCTTGGCTGTCTCTTGATGCATATCTTCGTAATATATTTTTTGTGGATTTTTTGGTACTTTTCTAGGTGTTTTCCTGAAAATACAGAAACACCAGAAAACAGGAACTGGCCTGGATTAGTATGTTAGTACAATTAAAATCAATGAAAGTATCTACACTGTGTTTATAATTGATAGCAATGTAGCATGAATTATATAAAAAATATTGATATGTTTAAGGTGTATCAACATCGAGATTGCCAACATTATTCATTAACCATGGTTTCTCTTCACCAGGCTTGTTGTGCGGCGACCTGCTCTTTGTCCTTATATAGCTGCAGATGGGCGGGCACGGTGGCCTGCCTAATGGCCTACATGGCTCTGATTGTGGGGTCATCCCCCGGCAAGGGTGTGCTGAGTAGTCGCAGTGCCTCATGTGCAACGATCGGCGGGGTCGTTGTTGGTGCGGCGAAGTTCGAGGGACTGGCTCTAGGGATCATGAACCCCGGGGTTTCGGTGCATGGGGCGGTGAAGCTGAGAGGATTCCGCTGGAGTTGAGAGCTGTTGGGTGCTGAAGACCGGTTGGCGTCGCTTCCGGAACCTCCAAGCAAAAACGGCCTGAAGCAAAAATGAAAACAAATGTTTGAAATTTAGAAAACTGTTCAACTTTGATAAGAGATCTGGTATTCAATAACGCGCAATCACACTTATGCATATGGGTGTGGCTAGGTCTCAGCCAGTACATACCATGTAAGAAAGAAAAAATAAAATTTTACACCAATCTTAATGTATGATCTCATGAATATAGCATCGAGACATAACTACAATATTAGCTTCAAATTATATATTACCAGATTTTTTGAATTAATAGTGACCGTGGAATGAAAACTGATGGCCTACGTTTGGAACCAACCTTTTTCTATCGCTTCTTCAGGGCCTCTTTTCGCCCAAAGAAACCTGCAGGTAGGCTTCCAATCCTGAAGTTACATTTGCTCTGCTCAGTACTCGTGCATTTCTGCTCTGTCACCCCCGTTGCACATAGGTTCACGTTACCCCTAGCCGTAGGCAATCTATCCTTTGCTTCATGTTGCCAACCCGGCCCTGATAAAAAGAAAGCTCTCTCTGGCAAAGATGTCGTGTGAAATCTCAGCCTCGCAAGTATTCTTGCCTTGCACCCAGTGCCACCGCCCACTGCATGCCCCAAAACGATGCTTCACACGCACACATTTCATCGATCCCATTCCTTTCTCCTCCTCATCTCATCTCAGTGCCAATTCATCCTCGCCGTGCATCGGATCATCACGTCAGATCATCGGTCCACCGTAGGCATGCATTACTGACACCCTTCCAGATAACACCGATTTCACCGCAAGATCGCCGGCCGGCCAGCCACTGAGTGAGTCCGGTGAAGCTTAGCTACAGGCTCCGGCCGTCGTACACGGAGGTGGTCGGCAGGGCGGCCATGGGCGTCCGCATCTTCGAGGACCTGGGCACGATCGAGAGCCGGCTGCTGCGGCTGGAGGTGGTGGTGCTGCTGAGCGCGATGGTGCTGGCGGCGCTGGTGCTCTACGGCTCCACCCGGCGCCGGAGCAGCGACCGGCTCCTCCGCGGCGTCATGTGGATGGCCTACTCGCTCTCCTACGTCGTCGTCACCTACGCCGTCGGCATCATCCAGGACGGGCCCTTCCACGGCGAGACCTTCGTGCTGTGGGCGGCGGCGCTGCTGCTCATCCAGGCCAGCGCGTACGCGGCGCCCGTGCACAGCCGCCGCGACGTCGACCAGCGCAAGAAGCTGCTGCTGCAGCACGTCCTCCAGACGGCGCTCGTGCTCTGGCTCGTCCTCAACGCCACCGGCACCAACGCCAGCTACCGCGCCGCCATCTGGGCCTTCTGGAGCCTCAACGTGCTCAAGACCGCCGCCAAGATCGTCGAGATGATCAAGGCCAGCCTCCCCGACCGCTCCGTCAAGGTCGTCGCCGAGTACATGGACGTCGAGGAGTCCCTCGCCGCCACCGCCGCCGACCAGCGGCCGCCCGACCCCGGGACCATGGCCGGGTACAAGTACCTCTTCCACGGCGAGGACACCATGGAGCTCAACCACGAGTTCGGCCGCCTGTCCCGGGAGGAGATCCTGGTGCAGAGCACCTGCAAGTCCGTCGTCACCATCGACCAGGTCTACCGATGGATCGACGTGCAGGGGTACAGCGACGTCGAGAAGGACATGGCCAAGGACTTCTGCCTCGCCTTCGCGCTCTTCAAGCTGCTCAAGCGCCGCTTCTATGGCTACGTCCCGGCGGAGGCTGGCTCGGCCAAGGCACTGAGCCTCGTCCTGGACGGCCTCATCCACCAGCAGCACCCGCAATCGCACCACCACAACCACCACCGGGACATCGCCACCGGCCCCGACGCCGCGTTCCGGGTCGTCGAGGCGGAGCTGGCCTTCCTCTACGACTTCTTCTACACCCGGAACATCGTGCTGGTGGGCGTCAGGACGTACATCTGCATCGCCGTCGTCGTGCTGGCGCTCACCATGTGGACGGCCTTCTTCGGCACGCTCGGCCCCGACTACCGCCGCCTCCGGATCGGCGTCAAGGACCTCGACCGCTCCGTCACGGTGGTGGTGATCGTGATCACCGCGGCGCTCGAGATGTGCCAGGCGCTGGCGGCCTTCTCCAACAACTGGAGGTACATCAAGACGGTGTACCGCTGCGTGCGCGACGGCCAGCCCTGGCAGAAGAAGCGGCGCGGCGGGCACCTCTGGTGGAAGGAGAGCCTCGCGCCACCGGACGCGAGGTACTGGGAGGACAAGATCGGGGAGTACGTGCTGCTCAAGCGCTTCGCGCACCGCCCGCTCAACCTGCTGTCGTGGCTGACGCTCTTCCTGGTGGAGCCGCGGCGGCAGGGGCAGAAGCGGGAGCAGAGGAAGGAGCTGCCGCCGCCGGTCCGGCGCGCCGTGCTCGTCTCGCTCAAGACGAGCCGGGGACACCTCACCAATGGCGTCACAGCATTGCGGAGGCACGGCCTGCTTCCGCGGCTGGCGTGGGCGTGCGAGTTCTCCAAGGCCACCGACCAGATCCTGGTGTGGCACATCGCCACCACGCGCTGCGACTGGGACAGGCGTCGCCGCGGCGGCCAACGCGGCGACGACGACCGCACCGACGAGCACCGGCTGGTGGCGACGAAGCTGTCCAACTACTGCGCGTACCTGGTGTCGTTCGTGCCGGAGATGCTGCCGGACCCGAGCTACAACGCGGAGCAGATCTTCGACACGGTGGTGCGGCAGACGCGGTGCCACCTCGCCGGCTGCAAGAACAAGGACGACATCCTCGCGAGGCTGCACAAGATCGAGGCCGACGAGCAGAAGTACATGGAGGGCGTGGAGGCCGGCGGCGGCGCGGAGGAGAGGGCGGGGAGCAGCACCATCGTGGAGAAGGCGGCGCTGCTGGGCGGGCAGCTCGGGGCGGCCGTGGGCGAGGACGACAGGCGGCGGTGGGCGGTGCTGGCCGAGTTCTGGGCGGAGCTCCTGCTGTTCCTCGCGCCGTCGGACAACGTGGACATCCACGCCGAGGTGCTCGGCGCCGGCGGCGAGTTCATGACGCAGCTGTGGGCGCTGCTCGCCCACGCCGGCGTGCTCGACCGCCCGGCAGCCGGCGCCGCCGCGCCGCGTGATCGGGTTTAGCTCCGAGCGAGCAGGAACGCACGCTGCCCGCCCGTTGCGAGTGCGACGCCGTTGTAGTTGGGCAGTTCGCTTCAGTGAGTGTCACGTCGCGGTGATCGGAACTAGACGCGTTTTTAGTTGGAAAGAGAAGGTTGCTGATGTGTCTCTCTCGCCGCCGTTCCACGATTCCGGCGGACGTGGGCATCTCTACCACATACAAGATGATAGTTGCCGAGGTCTTGTCAGAAAGATACTGATCTAAACGCAAAGTACCATGAACTCAGTCATATTTAGCATTTTTGTGTAACAAGGCGATCATATTTTTTTGTGACAAGATGATCATAATTCAATTCATATGTTATAGATACTCTCTGGTGAGTAGATAGCAGTTTTTTTTTTTGAATCGCACGGATTATTAAGGGCTTTATCATTCGGGCTTGCTAAAAGTCAGTCGACCGAAATTTAACCAAGTCTCAGTTGACCATGCAACATTTTGTTCAACATTTGCAACTTTTTTTCTACTGTTTTGCAACATCCGTCTTGTTAGTTGTAGCATGTTGTCCCTCATCGTCTCACCAGTTGTAACATCCATTATTGACGACTGTAGCATTTTAATCACACCGGTTGCAGCATCAATTGTCATTGATTGCAAAACTGTCGCAACATTTTTCCATAATCGTTTTAGCATCTAACCATGCTGCTTGCAACAAAACAACTACGCTGACGTTACTCGATCGAGACTTTCTTAAGTCTCAGTCGACCGAGTCCTAGACAAACCCTTTATCATTTATGCCACTGGTTATGTCCCATTACTCATTTTTGCCACTAGGTATTTTAACTGCTAAGAAAATGCCATCTCTTTGTTAGGCGCATGCTAAAAAATGCCACTGGACACCATTATTGTCACCTCAAATCTCGTTTATCATGTTATACTAACCAAAATACCTATGTGCCAACATGTAAGCTCTTCCTCTATCTCACTACAATGAAGTGTGGGCCCACTTGATCCCAACAACGTCGTTATTTTCCTCTAAAATTATTCGCTTTCTTACTCCTGACAAGTGGGGCCCACTCTTTATTATGTGAGATAGAGAGAGCTGACATGTGGGTCTAGGGGTGTTTTTATCATATAACATGGTCAACGGGTTTGACCTGACAATAACGATGTCTAGTGACATTTTTGAGCAAACATGTAATGGAATGATGACATTTTTTTGGATATACAATGGCATTCTTTAGCACGCATCTAACGGAACGGTGGTATTTTTTAGCAGTTGTAACTCTAATGACAAAACTGAGTAGTGGGACACAAATAGTGGCATAAATGATAAAAAAAACCTTATATTAATCAATAAAACAAAGTACAATTGCACACATGCATGCGAAAACTATCAGAAAGACCGAGTCATGACATATGTCTAGGAAACATTGCAGAAAGAACTCCACACAAAAGATTACAAATAAGTTTATTGGAGTCCCTACAAACAACCAAATCGGAAATGGCCGCTGACCACCAGTGCCGTTGAGACGCACATCGAGGGAAGATGCGGAGCACCAGCAAACCAAAATCCAGGCCAACGCCATAGCCTTGTAGGCATTGTGAGCCAAATACCGGACTTGCAGAACTTGCACTCGACGATGTGGCGTGTCGACCGAGGATGTTCCCCGCGACGACCTGGATCCAGATCTAACGCATTCGGCCGTTGTCGGGGAAGAACGTCAAATTTGCTGCCGTCGAGCCACCAATCTTGTACCAACACCAATCTGTCCCACTTGTCATACCAACACCAATCTGTCCCACTTGTCAGCGCCACCATGAGAGACAACAACCGTCAGACACAAGAAACATAAGGCCTACTGGTCCGAACGAACGGCAAGCAAACGAGACCATCGACTCAGCAGCGTCGCCGCAGAGGACTTTGCCGTGGTGAGGAAGAGACTGAGGTCACCTTATTTGATGCGGCACCAACCTCGCCAAATTGGCGCTACTAGACGAAGCCGAAGCCCTAAATCAATGAAACAACAGGGAGAGAAAACAGGAGCCCACCCCCTCCACCAGCCTCCGGAGCAGCGGACAGAGAGGGATGGAGATCGCGTTCTCGCTGGCGCCAAGAAAGACAGGAACTGTCGTCCCTGTCACAAAGTAACATAGCAAAGCAATTTTTGTGTGATTGGCTTGGAGTAGATAACAGTTACGCGTAAAAAAAGTAGATAGCAGTTTGGCAAGACAAATGGTTGTTGCTTCCACCACTATGCGCGTACAAGCACAAAATGCTCTCTAGTCGGGTGCTCGACTTCATGCATTCAACGATTGACCACACATGATGTTTGACGGGCATGGTTAAATTGTCACGCGTAATCGGCGAATCCAACTTCTAAAGATCAATTCATATATATTATTAGATAGAAGAAGACACTTTTTTCCTACAAGCATTTTCGCAAACACGTTGCAAGCAAACTCCATTCCACATCATACACTCCATAATTCATAGACACAACATGCACTTAAAGCAGATAATCACATTGCATAAAAAAATTGCATAGTTAGGAAAGCAACATTCACAAGCAAGAAAGAATATGACACAACAGAGGATGGGAGGGGCCAAAGAGGGAGGAGGGACAAGAGAGGAGGGAGGTCACATGGCCAAGGGAATGGGCACACGGAGGTGCAATTACCACTCGGGACGGCGACATAGGAGAGGAAGACGGGGCGGAGGAGATCGAGGCATGGGACATAAGAGGAGGCTAGGATGGGGCAGGGGAAGACGGGGCGGAGGAGATCGAGGCATGGGACATAAGAGGAGGCTAGGATGGGGCAGGGGAAGACGGGGCGGAGGAGATCGAGGCATGGGACATAAGAGGAGGCTAGGATGGGGCAGGGGAAGACGGGTGAGAAGATGGAGCGAGGCATGGTTTGCCAAAACAAGCCGCCAGAGTGGGCCGACCAGAGAGGTTAGAGACGGAACCCTAACTGCCCTTGCCCCCCGTGAATGGGGTGGAAAAAAAAATGAAAAACGTACATAGCAGGATTTGGGTTGGAGATGGAAAACGAACCACGATTTTCAGGGGCCGTTGTGATCACACGTCTCGCACATCCACAGTTAGGCAAGAAAAAAGATACCGGAGAAAGGAAAGAGAAAGAACCTCAGCCAACAGGAAGGACGAAGGCCAGACCGACAGGCAAACTAAGCAGGAAGGCACAACCGGATAGCAGGGATGAGCTAAAAGAGCACCTCCAGCGGGCTGAAGCAAGGGACGAACTCAGTGAAGCATAAGGTGGCAGCAGTGAAGGAAAAGAGAAAGAAGGACAAGAAAAGCAAACGTAGAAGGATACGAGATAAAGGCAATGACAACACGTAGACGAAGGAACTAACAAAACCCATCACACATAGCCACACACTTGTGGAAACAGGCTCGATGACACGCCTGGCGGCCGAGGAGTGTCATTGCTCTAAGAAGCGGCCTTACCCAACACCTATTAAGAAGAGAAGATGACACGAAGCAACTAGTCGTCGAATATCTCCGCGCGAAAGAAACGTCGAAGGCGCATCAAGTGGACACGGGAGAGTCACCATAGGGCCGCAAAGTCGCAAACACATGCGTGCAAATAGAAGAAAAGATAACATAGTCGTCACCGACCTTCATCTTTTGAGCATAAAACCATGAAGATGTTGAAAACCGAAAGGAGAAAAGCCTTTCCCAAAAAGAAACGAAACCACTGTCAACACTCAGACAGAGAGAGAGAGAGGCTCACTCTTTTCTCTGAGGGAGAGGGGCGAGGGGCTCACTCAACGCAACGGGCACGGCTGACACCCGATCCGGGCCGTGCACCGCGTGACCTCACCGGGCCGACCGACCGCGCGCAGGTCCACAAAGCGAGCTCGCCCGCCCGCCCGCCCGCCCGCACGGAACCATCCCCGTCGGTCATCCTGCCCTTTTCGGTTGGTTATTTTCCCCTGCTCGCCGCCCAACGCGCATGGCATCGCATCGCGGGTGAAGTGAGCGAGCCAAGCGAAGGAGTGGACGAAAGGGGAATCAGACCGTGCCAAAGGTCTCACACACCTCACCACCCCTCTCCCCTCGATT